>NW_007761562.1:2630-3519 GCF_000696425.1 Galeopterus variegatus
GCTCATCGATCTAACTACACTCATCTGACCAACCACATCGATCTAAGTAAACCCATCAGACTAAGCTCTTCACTCTAAGTAATCTCATCAGACCTAGCTCATCGATCTATGTAAACTCATCGGACCAAGCTCATCGATCTAAGCAAACTCATCATACCAAGCACATCGATCTAAGTAAACTCATCAGATCAAGCTAATCGATCTAAGTAAACTCATCGGACAGTGCTAATTGATCTAAGTAAACTCATCAGACCGAGCTCATCGATCTAAGTAAACTCATCAGACCAAGCTCATCGATCTAACTAAACTCATGAGACCAAGCTCATCGATCTAAGTAAACTCTTCGGACAGTGCTAATTGATGTAAGAAAACTCATCATACCGAGCTTATCGATCAACGTAAACTCATCAGACCAAGCTAGTCGATTTAAGGAAACTCATTTGACAGACCTAATTGATCTAAGTAAACTGATCAGACCAAGCTCATCGATCTAACTACACTCATCTGACCAACCACATCGATCTAAGTAAACCCATCAGACCAAGCTCTTCGATCTAAGTAAACTCATTAAAAAAGCTAATCGATCTAAGTAAACTCATCGGAACGAGCTCATCGATCTAAGCTAACTCATCAGACCAAGCTCATTGATCTAAGTAAACTCATCGGACCAAGCTCATCGATCTAAGCAAACTCATCAGACGAAGCTCATTGATCTATGTAATCTCATCGGACAGTCCTAATTGATCTAAGTAAACTCATCAGACCGAGCTCATCGATCTAAGTAAAGTCATCCGACCAAGCTCATCGATCAAATTAAACTCATCACGTCAAGCTAATTGATCTAAGGAAACTCATTTGACAGAGCTAATTGATCTAAGAAAACTGATCA
>NW_007761562.1:4580-5362 GCF_000696425.1 Galeopterus variegatus
AGTCATCAGACCAAGCTCATCGATCAAATTAAACTCATCAGACCAAGCTCATCGATCAACGTAAACTCATCATACCGAGCTCATCGATCTAAGAAAACTCATCAGACCAATCACATCGATCAAAGTAAACTCATCAGACCAAGCACATCGATCTAAGTAAACTCAGAAGACCAAGCTCATCAATCTAAGTAAACTCATCCGACCAAGCTCAGCGATCTAAGTAAAGTCGTCAGACCAAGCTCATCGATCAAATTAAACTCATCAGACCAAGCTCATCGATCTACGTAAACTCATCCGACCAAGCTCATCGATCTAATAAAGTCATGAGACCAAGCTCACCGATCTAAGTAAACATATAAGACCAAGCTCATCGATCAACCTAAACTCATCATACCGAGCTCATCGATCTAAGAAAACTCATCATACCAAGCACATCGATCTAAGTAAACTCATCAGACCAAGCTCATCGATCTAAGTAAACTCATCAGTGCAAGCTAATCGATCTAAATAAACTCATCAGACCAAGCCCATCGATCAACGTAAACTCATCATACCGAGCTCATTGATCTACGTAAACTCATCAGACCAAGCTCACCGATCTAAGTAAACTCATAAGACCAAGCTCATCGATCTCAGTAAACTCATCGGACCGAGCTCATCGATATAAGCAAACTCATCCAAGCAAGCTAATCGATCTAAGTAAACTCATCGGACAGTCCTAATTGATCTAAGTAAACTCATCAGACCGAGCTCATCAATCTAAGTAAACTCATCAGACCAAG
>NW_007761562.1:6074-6404 GCF_000696425.1 Galeopterus variegatus
TTACCGAGCTCATAGAACTAAGCAAACTCATCAAAGCAAGCTAATCGATCTAAGTAAACTCATCGGACAGTCCTAATTGATCTAAGTAAACTCATCAGACCGAGCTCATCAATCTAAGTAAACTCATCAGACCAAGTTAATCGATCTAAGTAACCTCATCAGACCAAGCTAATCCATCTAAGTAAACTCATCTGAGTAAGATAATCGATCTAATTAAACTCCTCTGACCAACCCATCGATCTAAGTAAACTCATCAGACGAAGGTCATCGATCTAATTAAACTCATCAGACCAAGATCTTCGATCTAAGTAAACTCATCAGAGCAAGCTA
>NW_007761563.1:0-675 GCF_000696425.1 Galeopterus variegatus
ATCTGATCATCCTGACCTCCCTTCAGCAAGAATCCCATTAACTTAGTTTAGCAAGAATCCCCCCTGCCCTTGATGTCTTTTCAGTAAATTTTTTATCCGCTGACCACCCCACAATCTACTCTTTGATTATAAATCCTAACTTGTCCTTGTTGTCATTGAAACTGAGCCCAGTTTTGTGCTGAGGTCTCTTTTCTCCTACTGCAATAGCTCCTGAATAAAAACCTGTTTTTGCCACTCTAACTACTGACCAGCTTTGGTTTTCCTTAACACTACTGCCTCAAGCATCTCTGTTAGCTATCCAGTGGGAACAGGTAAGAACACTACCCTATTTCACCATTAAGCAGAGAATTGTTGGTCCTCTGCTCTGTGGGGTGTTCACCAAAACTCCAAAAGTGAAGGTAGGTTTCTACACAGAGTCTCAATACTGACAAAAACTGAAGATACTGACAGAACCAGAACCATAAAGGACTGAAAGATTCTTGCAATTTTCCATAGGCTCTTCAAACTTCAAGAAAAAAAAATGATCCATCTGTAGTGGGTTGAATTATGTTCCCCACAAACTCACTGAAACTTGAGTTGTGTCCCCCAAGTTTTATGCATTAGAAACTTAGCCGCCATTGTGACTGTTAAGAGGGTGGGAAATCCTATTATGGTAATTGAAAGGTGGAGCCTTGA
>NW_007761563.1:6085-6404 GCF_000696425.1 Galeopterus variegatus
ACCTACTTTGTGCATTGCCAAGCACAGTCTTTTAAGTGTCTTATATACATTATTTCTCTTAGTGAATAAAATATGAATATGAATGAGATAGGCACTTACTATCCATACTTTATCTATGAGAATGATGAAGTAAAAAGGGTTAACTTGTTCAAGGTCATATGCTAATGAGGGATGGAGCCACTACCTGATTTTAGAGTTCAATCTTTTAGAAATGATGCCCAAATCTGGTTATTACGGAATAACTAATTCCATAATTAGCAGAAAGTTCTATGAATACAAGCTTTAGTTTATTAGTAAAATTGAAAAAATAAGTACATCT
>NW_007761564.1:0-380 GCF_000696425.1 Galeopterus variegatus
TCTATTCTGCAACCAAAGGCCCACAAATTCTTTTTTTTTTTTTCAAAGATGACTGGTAAGGGGATCTTAACCCTTGACTTGGTGGTGTGAGCACCATGCTCTCCCAAGTGAGGAAACCGGCCATCCCTGTATAGGGATCCGAACCCATGGCCTTGGTGTTACCAGCACCGCACTCTCCCAACTGAGCCACAGGCCGGCCCTAAGAACGCCTTTAATGGGCTTATAAAGAGACTGCAACAGCTGAGAAACAATTGCTGACCTTGAGGATATAGCAATATAAACATCAAAAACTTGAAAGCCAATAGAAAAAACTGAAAGAAAAAAAAAAAAAAGAACAGAATATATAAGGGCTATGGGACAACTAGAAAATGTGTAAATAT
>NW_007761564.1:6157-6404 GCF_000696425.1 Galeopterus variegatus
GATCAGAAGCAGATGCCAAGATGGGATCAGATGTGCAAGAGATTTATTGGAGGAAATGCCACTGGGGGGAAATGGAGAATGAGATGGTGGAGGAGCCATAAGACTATGATATAGGTTTGTCCCTTGTGAAATAAAAAAAGAGAGAGGAACCTAGAGAAAGAGGGAAGGAAGGAAGCTGGGAGGAAAGAAGTTACTTCTAAGTCTGCAGTACTATTAGAAGCAAGTTTCAGCCAAGCCTATGGCGAGT
>NW_007761565.1:0-303 GCF_000696425.1 Galeopterus variegatus
GCTGCTCATTGTATTTGAGCCTTATATCCACCTACATTTGTGTCTGTCTCATTCATCAAAATTCTTTATGTAGGAGTAAGCATCTCACCACTTCACAATGGTTTCAGAATAGCTGTGCCTGAGCATTTGTAAATTGAAATATTTATTATTTAAAAATAACTTGTGTTCCTTTTATTTCCCCTTTATATTAAAATTAGGACATTAGATTTTTCTGTGATGATGTGCACAGGTAAATTATACCGTCTATAAATATCATTTCAGAAGAGTAAAGGAGGTAGTAGAAAAATATTAATTATAAAAAAG
>NW_007761565.1:5617-6404 GCF_000696425.1 Galeopterus variegatus
CCTGGCTTCCAGGTTCAGTTTTGCCCTAATGGACATGTCTACATGGACCTGAGCCCAGCTCTTAGCTGTGAACTGAAGTGACTGGACTTAAACTAGACCAGTGGTGGTCTTGATGGGGCAGCATGGCTCCTGTGTTTTGGAAATTCTACCTTGGAAATTTAAGGGGTGTTTTTGCTTGCCCTTCCTAATTGGGGTGGGGGCACCACTGGCATTTAGTGGGTAGGGCCCAGGTCAGGGATGCAGTTCACTGCCACAAGAGAGCATTGGTCTCTGTCCACACAGCTCTCCACTGTTCCAGCAGACATTTATGTAGGTGAAAAACCTGGTTATAATTATCTGAGCCTAACTCCATTTTACATTTAAATATACAATATTTTTGCATGTTTTTAATAAGCCATGAATTTTTCCAGGAATGAAACAAACATGAAAATTGAAGGAGATGATATTTTGTTTGCTTTGGAACTTTCCCAAGAGTTGTTCACCATTTTGGAAAATCAACCCACCAATGACAATGCTGCTCATTGTATTTGAGCCTTATATCCACCTACATTTGTGTCTGTCTCATTCATCAAAAGCATCTGACCACTTCACAATGGTTTCAGAATAGCTGTGCCTGAGCATTTGTAAATTGAAATATTTATTACTTAAAAATAACTTGTGTTCCCTTTATATTAAAATTAGGACATTAGATTTTTCTGTGATGATGTGCACAGGTAAATTATACCATCTATAAATATCATTTCAGAAGAGTAAAGGAGGTAGTAGAAAAATATTAATTATAAAAAAG
>NW_007761566.1:0-461 GCF_000696425.1 Galeopterus variegatus
TTGGTGTGATGAGTTTACTTAGATCGAAGGGCTTGGTCTGATCAGTTTACTTAGATCGATGAGCTCAGTGCGAGTAGTTTACTTAGATTGATGAGGTAGGTCGCATGATTTTAGTTAGATCGATAAGCTTGGTCTGGTTAGTTTTCCTAGATCGATTAGCTTGGTCTGATTAGTTTTCTGAGATCGATTTGCTTGGTCTGATTAGTTTTCTTTGACCGATTACTCAGGTCTGATTAGTAATCCTACATCGATTAGATTTGTCTGATTATTTTTCCTTGAATGATAAGCTTGGTCTCTTTAGTTTTCCTAGATCGATTAGCTTGGTCTGATGAGTTTTCTTAGATCGATGAGCTCGGTCTGATGAGTTTACTCAGATCGATGACCTTGTTCTGATGAATTGACTTAGATCAATGTGCTTGGTCTGATGAGTTTACTTAGGTCGATGAGATCGGTCTTTTGAG
>NW_007761566.1:5737-6404 GCF_000696425.1 Galeopterus variegatus
TCTCGCTCTGATGAATTTACTTAGATCAATGTCCTTGGTCTGATGAGTTTACTTAGATCGAAAATCTTGGTCTGATGAGTTTATTAGATCAATGAGCTCGGTCCGATGAGTTTACTTAGATTGATGAGCTTGGTCTTATGAGTTTACTTAGATCGATGTGCTTGGTATGATGAGTTTACTTTGATCGATGTGCTTGGTCTGATTAGATTACTTAGATAGACGTGATTTTTCTGATGAGTTTACTTAGATCGAACATCTTGGTCTGATGAGTTAACTTAGACCAAAGTGCTTGGTCTGATTAGTTTATTTAGTTCGATGAGCTTGTTCTGGTGAGTTTACTTAGATCGATGTGCTCAGTCTGATGAGTTTACTTAGATCGATGAGCTTTGTCTCTTGAGTTTACGTAGATCAATGTGCTTGGTCTGGTGAGTTTACATGGATCGATGAACTTGGTCTATTGAGTTTACTTGGATCGATATGCTCGGTCTGATGAGTTTACTTTATCGATTACCTTTTTCTGATGAGCTTACTTAGATCGATGAGCTTGGTCTGATGAGTTTAATTAGATCGATGAGCTCGGTCTGATGAGTTTACTTAGGTTGATGAGCTCAGTCTGATGAGTTTACATAGATAGATGTGCTTGATCTGATGAGTTTACTTAGATCGA
>NW_007761567.1:0-1254 GCF_000696425.1 Galeopterus variegatus
ATCATTACCTCCTATAGGTTAAGTCTGGTATTTTTATGCCTCTATGCATGATCAATCTATCCTCCATCTTGCATCTCAAGAAGGAGTATACTTCCCAATGTATCACAATTATTACTTTATTTTCTATAGAACTACATATTTAATACAATGGAGATTTTCTTGTTGCTGTTGCTGTTGTTCTAGAATTCTGAAATTTGGTAATCACATCTCTGTTGAATTCAGCACTTATATTAGGGTTCTCCAGAGAAGCAGAATCAATAGGGTGTGTGTGTATATGTGTGTGTGCATGTGTATAGAGAGAGATTATGCTGAATTGACGCATGAGGTTATGGAGGCTGAGAAGTGCAGATGCAGAAGAGCCTATGGTATACTGCCAGTCAGAGTTCAAATCCAAAGGCAGGATAAGACTAAAGTCCCAGCTCAAAGACATCAGACAGAGAGAAAGAATTATTTTTTGCTTAGCACTCTATTGTATTCAAGCCTTCAACAGATCAGATGAGCCCCCCCCACATTGGGGAGGGCAATCTGCTTTACTTGGTATAGCAATTAAAATGTCAATCTCATCCAGTCAAATTGATACATAAAACTAACAAGCACAGTATTTTCTTTGCTGGTATTAAATAATTCATTTCTAATATCATCAGCTTTTGAAACAGAATGATTTAAATACTCATCAGTTTATTCATTTGTAAAATGAGACATCGGGATTACGAGATCTCAAAGTTCCTTAAAAGACCCATAATTACACATTAAACTGCATAGTGTGACTACTTTTGGTTCATGACAGTGTTTCATAGCCCTTCCCAACCCATACACGCTCTGCAATGCTTTTCCAGTTTTTTCTGTATTTTCACTGGTTGTGCTGAGCTTTCTTAGTGAGAGTTTACAATACTAAAATTGAGTATGATTTTTCAAACTGCAAAGAACCCTCAAAAATTCTAACCCATCTCCACACCCAATTAAGTATCACTGGTGCATAGCAGTGATTCCCAAGGGCAAGGCTGTGATAAAGTTTTCATTCTTCAGTGAAAAAAGTAAGAAAAATCATACAGCTTTGTTAAGATTTTCATAGTGAATAATTTGTGAAATGTTTGAGAGATTATGACTTTCCTATTTTTGTAGTGAAATGTCTGCCCTTTGATGATAATGAATAACTGTTTTATGTGTTCTCTTTTAAAATATTTTTACTTGGGGCCGGCCCGGTGGCGCACTGCGCTGGTGCGCCGCTTGGGAAGCGCGGAGGCGCTCCCACCG
>NW_007761567.1:5979-6404 GCF_000696425.1 Galeopterus variegatus
TATCTTTTTCAAAACATCATGCTGTACATAACAAATACAGAATGATTTTATATGTCAATTTAAAAAAATAGAGATAATTAAACAACAAAATTAAACAGAGAACTCCACTCCCAGATTACACTAGGTGATTAACATTGAATACTGTTCAATTCAGAACAGAAACATTGGTCAGTTTTAAATAAATTCCAAAATGAGATATTAACAAGTTTGGGGGTTTTTTTTATTTTTTGTTCTTGGCTTTATTTTTTAAATTTTTTTTTTTTATTTTCTGTTCTTGGCTTTATTTTTTAAAAAGAGTTATCAAATTCTGAATTAGTAAGCTTAAGGTAACCAAACAATTTCCCTGGCATTTTTCTTACCTTTGCTTATCCTCCTCTTTCTAAAGGAAATGTTCTTCCTTTAACTGCCTGGGGAACAGCATCTTC
>NW_007761568.1:0-382 GCF_000696425.1 Galeopterus variegatus
ATGAGAAGAGAAAGAAACTATATCTTGCCACCTCAAACAAACAAACAAACAAACAAACAAAAAACCCAACAACAACAACAAAAAAACCCCCCAAACACTGAAGACAAACAACAAAATGGAAAGAAAGGAACAAAAGATATTTAAAACCACCATACAAAATTCAATAAAATGCCAAGAGTAAGACAATGCCTTTCAGTAAGAACCCTAAATGTAAATGGATTGAATTCCCCACTCAAAAGACATAGGTTGGCTGCATGGATTAAAACCTAGACCCAACTATGTGCTGCCTATGAGAAACCCACCTCACCAGTAAAGATTCGTGGACTAATAGTGAAAGAATGGGAAAAGATATACCACACAATTGAAAACCAAAACCAAGCAG
>NW_007761568.1:6075-6404 GCF_000696425.1 Galeopterus variegatus
ATAAAAACACTCTTAAATGAAGGGAAACTAAGAGAATTTGTTGCTAGCAGACCCAACTGTACGGGAACAACTTAAAGAATAACTAAAGAACACTCTCCACACAAAACGAAAATGGTACCAGAAAGATAGGGCTTTCAAAAAGGAAAGAACAATGAAATGGGTCAAAGTAGAGATGAACTTAGCAGACTTCACCTTATGAGTTTTGTTAATCATTTTTTTCTGTTTGAAGCCACAATTATGACATTACCTGATGTGGTGCTCAATGTAAGGCGTGGTCCATGCCATGGCAGGATCCTAAAGGAATCAGCTTGGGCTGCCCTCTCCGAGTT
>NW_007761569.1:0-383 GCF_000696425.1 Galeopterus variegatus
CTATTATAGTTATCATATGGTATGAAATTTGAAATTGGTTAATCATTCACACATTGCATTCATCTGTTTCTGTTGCTTATAATGAAATACCTGGCACTGGTTACTTTAAAGAAAACAAAATTATGTGCTCACAGTTTCAGAGGCTAAGAGGTTCAAAGCCCAGGGAAAGCATCTGGTGAAGGCTTTCTTTGGCAGTGACTTCAGTGATGGCAGAGTATCACATTGTGAAAATGGTGGAGCAGAGAGAGCAGAGATAAAGAAAGACAGACTCTCCTCTTCTTTTAAAGCCGTCAGAACCACACCCCTGACCACCATTTTTAAACTATTCACTATTGCAGGGTCCTACAATCCAATCACCTCTTCAAAGCTCCACCCTCCACCTT
>NW_007761569.1:5801-6404 GCF_000696425.1 Galeopterus variegatus
TAGCACACACAGAATATTTTCCAGGGTAGATCATATATTAGTCCACAAAACAAGTCTTTAAGACTGAAGTCATGGTAAGAATCTTTCCTGAGCACAATGGTCCAAAAGTCGAAATTGATAATAGGAAGAATTTTGAAAAATTTTCAAATATTTAAAAATCAAACAACATGCTCCTGAACAACCAATGGGTCAAAAAAGAAATCACAAGCAAAATTTAAAAATATCTTGGCAAGCAAAAAAATGGAGACCCAACATACCAAAACGTATGGGACACAGGAGAAGCCATTCTAAGAGGGAGGTTTAGAGCAAGAAATGCCTATATCAAAAAAGAAAAGATCCCAATTAAGCAACTTAACATTACATCTCAAGGAAATACAAAAAGAAGAACAAACTAATCCCAAATTTATAAAGAAAGAAAATAATAAAGATCAGAGTGGAAATAAATTAAATAGAGACTAGAAAAACAATAGAAAACACCGATAAAACTTAGCTGGGTTTTTTTGAAAAGATAAACAATAGACAAACCTTTAGGTAGGCTAAGAAAAAAAAAGAGACTCAAATAAAATCAGAAGTTGAAGAGAAAACATTACAAGGATACCACAG
>NW_007761570.1:0-296 GCF_000696425.1 Galeopterus variegatus
TCGATGAGCTTGGTGTGATGATTTTACTTAGATCGAAGGGCTTGGTCTGATGAGTTTATTTTGATCGATGAGCTCGGTCTGATGAGTTTACTTAGATCAGTGTGCTTGGTCTGAATAGTTTACTTAGATCGATGAGCTTGGTCTGATGAGTTTACTTAGATCAGTGTGCTTGGTCTGAATAGTTTACTTAGATCGTTGAGCTTGGTCTGATGAGTTTATTAGATCGATGAGCTCGGTACGATGAGTTTAGGTTGATCGATGAGCTCGGTCTTATGAGTTTACTTAGATCGATCATC
>NW_007761570.1:5885-6404 GCF_000696425.1 Galeopterus variegatus
AGATCGATGTGCTTGATCTGATGAGTTTTCTTAGATTTATGTTCTTGGTGTGATGAGTTTATTTAAATATATGAGCTTGGTAGGATGAGTTTACTTAGATCGAAGGGCTTTTTCTGATGAGTTTACTTGATCCATTAGCTTTCTCTGATTAGTTTACTTAGATCGATGTGCTTGGTCTGATGAGTTTACTTTGATCGATGAGCTCGGTCTGATGAGTTTACTTAGATCGATGAGCTTGGTGTGATGACTTTACTTAGATTGAAGGGCTTGGTCTGATGAGTTTAGTTAGATCAATGTGCTTTCTCTGATGAGTTTTCTTAGATCGAAGAGCTTGGTATGATGAGTTTACTTTGATCGATGAGCTTGGTCTGATGAGTTTACTTCGATCGAATATCTTCGTCTGATGAGGTAACTTAGACCAATGGGCTTGGTCTGATGAGATTACTTACATCGATCAACATGGTCTGATGAGTTTACTTAGATCGATGATCTTGGTCTGATGAGTTTACTTAGATCTAT
>NW_007761571.1:0-674 GCF_000696425.1 Galeopterus variegatus
TCTGCGACCTGCCCTGTCAGCTGTCATCTGCTTTTTATCAGCAATAAAATTTGCCCAGAGACGTTTTTATCCCATCCCACTGAAACAGATCAAATATATATATATACATATATTGTATGTATGTATTTTTACATATATATATGTATGTATGTATTTATCTCAGGTGGATTTATTTCCACACATTTTCAATGAGTTGACAATCTCTTAACTGAAATATAGCTTGGGCGATCTTATCTCATTTGCAATACAGCCCACTTTGTGCAACCGAATGACAAATGGCTGATCCACAGGTTGATAAATAAGGAAACCGCCATCAGCTGTGTCATGTTCTCCATCATTAACGTGAGTCGGTTTTACATGATTCATCGTATATCATAGAGCAGAGAAAAAAGCATCTCTAGAATGCAGGAATTGCAGTCCATCTTGATTAGACCACCAACTCCTTTAGGTATCTTGGAGACATGCACTGTTGTTGATTTGTCAGTCAGGAAAACGGGTTGGTCTCAGCCCTTTTGTTAAAGCATTATTCTTAGGAAATGAAGACAACTGGTCGCAATCCATGGGGTGGCAGTTATGGGAGAAGGAAGGAGGTTAGCCTCACTCTATTCCATCGCCATAGCCAAGATCCTTGCGTACATACACATGCACACCAGCCTGCCCACTGCCATCTTCTT
>NW_007761571.1:3488-4250 GCF_000696425.1 Galeopterus variegatus
CAGCGCCAATTGTCTAGCTCTTAATCCTGTTCGTGATGCCAATTGTAAAGCTAGGCGACCAGGCCAGTTGTCGGGCTCTTTTACCTGCCGGTAATCCTGCACCAACTGGGCCGATGGTTGAGCTAGGGCTGGGTCTGGAGCTCCCAGACCCCTCAAGCCCATTCACAGACTGGGTCACAAACCCTTCATATGCCAGGCTGGATCACCAGACCCCACACATGCCAGGCTGGTCTATGAGCTAGGTAACTGGCCAAAAGGGTCCTTGGAAGCCACAGGTTTGGAAAAGCATGGCTGCGCTAGGCGGACACCTGAGGCAGTAAACACCAGCCAAAGTGGCAGTGCCATGCAGGCACACATATCCCCCCCCCCCACACACACACACAATTTGCTTATAAAAGATGCTGAACTACACCCAACTGGACCCAAGTCAAGGGCCCTGACCAAACTGTTCTATTTTCCCAACAAAGACTATATATGTATCTTCATCAAACTTTGTCTTAATGCTCTGGACTACTGATTTGTGGGTTATTAGCATCAAAATTCTGTTTATGTGCTAGACTCAAGCTCTTTCTAAGCAGAGAGTAATCCTCTGGCCTGCTGAACGTGAACTAACACACTTTAAGAAGCTACTTGTGGTCAGTCCCCAATCCCTTACCTTAATGTGCCTTTAGAAAAGGCAACAAGGAGAGCTGAGGCTTAACACACTGAAAAGAATACCTGCAGCAACTTCTGCCTTTGTTGGGGGAAAAAAGATGGAGCTCT
>NW_007761571.1:5601-6403 GCF_000696425.1 Galeopterus variegatus
CTTAAAACTCTTCACAAGACCTTTGGACTCTCAAGCTAGATAGATCTCAGCGTAGCTATGACTCATCAAAGTTTGTATCACAGGATATAAGTTATGCACAATGTTAATAGATGCTGTCTAGAAAAAGTTCTTCTGTCAGAGTTAAACCAAGTTAACAAAAGTTAACCAATTTTTATTCCTATAGAACTTTTCCTAAATATGCCAGTGTTCAAGGGTTATCTTCCAAAGCCAGATAAAACATGCAACATTCCCACACTATTTGGAAATGGAACCCTGTTTTCATGCTGAATCTCCTAAGAGATGAGTGTTCTAAGAAACACTCTTTGGGGAACATTGGCTACACCAGTTCCTAATGTTATAAAAAAATAAAACAGCAGCCCAGAAGTTAGAGACTCTTCTGAGGTCTCCCAGATGACTCAAGGTAGAGCTAGAAATGAGATTTTTAGGTCCTCTGATTCTCAGTACAGCTTTCTGTTCCCTCGTGCACACTCACTGCCTGCCTGTTCAGCAAAAGCTCATATTGTCATATTGAGACATTTTTAAATTTCCACTTTTTAGATTCCAGAATTTTCCTGTAGGGAACAACAGATATGTAATCTCCTAGTTTGTGCTTTACATATTCTAAATAAATTTTATAGTTTAAAAAATGTTTATCTACTTTCAGGTAATTGTTTAAATAGATGCAACTCATTACAACGGGGGTCTCAGACCTCATTGCCTCAGGTGACAGGGTGTTAATGTAAATGAAACAGCTCAGCTTTAGCCAACATTGCTTTGTGGAAATCTAGTTCTGATTTTTTTT
>NW_007761572.1:0-655 GCF_000696425.1 Galeopterus variegatus
TTTTTTTTTTTTTTTTTTTGGTTTTGTTTTGTTTTAAAAAGATGACCGGTAAGGGGATCTTAACCCTTGACTTGGTGTTATCAGCACGACACTCTCCCGAGTGAGCCACAGGCTGGCCCAGAATCCTTCGTTTTTATTTCAAGTTTCCACCCTCCTCTTGACTCAGCTACTCACCCAAATACATCATAACGCAGGCATCCTGCCTGCCACCTGAAACAATGCCAGCATCATTACCCAGAAGTGGTTGGCAGGTCCTAGGAGGAGACACTGTAACCCTCCTAGAAGTTCAGGTCCTGCACTGACAGTTTAATCAAAGCTCCCACAATAGGAAGTGCTCCCAGTATAGTAAGTGCTCCCACAATAGGGAGTGCTCCCACGATACACTCCTGCAGTGAGATCGTTCTACTCACCCATTTGCTTCACTCCTGCCAGTAGCAAGTCTGCAACACCTGCACTTGGCAGAGAGATTTATTATATATAATATTAAATGCTTACTGAATAAATTACAATAAATATATATTTATTGTATATAATCTAAATCTTTCTTTTATGTTTTACCTTTTCAATTGAAATCATTGCAGATTTACAAAAAATTTGCAAAAATAGTACAAAGAATTCCCATATATCCTTTACACGGTTTCCTCAAATGTTTATA
>NW_007761572.1:6021-6403 GCF_000696425.1 Galeopterus variegatus
CAGCTGGTAATTCCTGAGTAAAAGCTGGTTGAAAGTCTGGTTAGAGATTCTGCCCACTTGATACTGGATGAACTTTATGATGCAAGGCAAAAAAAAGACAGGCTATGAGTATTATGGTTATAGGCCCTAATATTGGCCATACCCAGGCGAGAAGTGAGCCTTGGAAAAAAGAGGAGAAGGGATCAGGGCGGTTGGCTCAGAGGTCTGAGGCTAGGTTGGTGAGTTTGACAATATTGGTTTCTACTAGCCCCAATTTATTGATATAGTAGCAACATTCTTCCCGGAGGAAGATGCAAGTGCCACCCTTTTCTGCCGTGAGGGGGTCTAGTGCTCGGCGGTTTTGTAAGGTAACTTTAGCTAGGGAGGTGATTTGTCTTTGTAA
>NW_007761573.1:0-274 GCF_000696425.1 Galeopterus variegatus
TTATTATAAATATTCACATAGAAGCCATATTTGCATGAATGTTAGTGTGTACAGAAGTGGGATTGCTGAGTCATATGGCAAGTGTAGGTTTCACTTTGTAAGAAACCCTTCCAAAGTGACCATGCGAGTTTGCATTCACAAGGCAGTGAGTGAGCATTCCTGTTCTGCATTCGTGCCAGCATTTGATATTGTCATTATAATTTTTTAAATTGTAGTAATTCTAGTTATGGAACCTCACTGCAGGTTTAATTTGCATTTTCCAAAGACAAATGAC
>NW_007761573.1:5893-6403 GCF_000696425.1 Galeopterus variegatus
GTGCTCAGAAGGCATATGCTGGAGAACAGAGAAATTGGGAAATATTTTGACACTTAGAAAATGCATTTAAGATTTATCTATGTCACTCTGTGAGTCAGCACTTTCTTATTTCTCAGTAATATTCCATTGTTCCAGGTGTACCACAGTTTGTTTACCTTTTCTTCTGTTCCAGGACATCTTCATTGTTTACAATTTTGTGCAACAATGACTAGTTATTATAAATATTCACATAGAAGCCATATTTGCATGAATGTTAGTGTGTACAGAAGTGGGNTTGCCTGCTTTATTCAGCTAATCCTTTTAAAAGACAGCTGAAAGCAGTGATTTTGTATAAAGGTCTTTTCGTCTCTGTTCTGCGATCTCACCCGTAACTCCCGGGTTCAGACAGACCGTTCATGTTTTAGATACTGTGGCTTTCAGTGTTTTCTTCATATATTTGTTTACTGTTGGTGCTTCAATAAACTTCTATGCCTATGTCAGAAGTTTTCTGGCAGGGGCTCCATTTATTAA
>NW_007761574.1:0-271 GCF_000696425.1 Galeopterus variegatus
TGAAACTATGCATTTAGGATGAAAACAGAATATAAAAATGTTTATAATTTATACTTGTCATGATATTATAAGTTACTGAAATGCACATGATAATTTGTAATAAGTATGTAATTTGTAGGCTGTATTTCAAAGAAATCAAATACCATTTCACTGTTAAAGACAGGCATTATTTTGCTAATATGTGAAAATCACTAATGTAATTACATTCACGCATCATTATGATCCATAAAAATAATATATTTCTATGCTGAGGCAATTAGATCAAACTTCA
>NW_007761574.1:5763-6403 GCF_000696425.1 Galeopterus variegatus
ATCTCGAGTTCTGATTTCCACAGACAGGAAAGAAAAGTGTATCTCAGCTCTAGTGGAAATAGAGCAAGAGATTCGCTTTTTCTTCTGTTTTTGTTCTTTCTCTGGGCTCCCAGTGGGTTGGATAGTGCCCACTCATATTGAGGGCAGATCTTTCCCACCCAGTCCACTCTGGCTTACATGCTAATCTCTTCTGGAAACACCCTCATAGACACACCCCCAAATAATGTTTTACCAGGTTTGTATGTATTCCTTAATCTAGTAAAAATGACAACTAAAATTAACCATCACAATGGTATATCCATAAAATGAAACATAATTTGACCATAAAAAGGAATAAAGTATTGATACTTAATGCAATGTGGATGCACCTTGAAAATACAAATATATGAAAAAAAAGAAGCCAACATGAAAGACCACATATTTCATGATTGCATTTATATGAAATGTCCACATGCACAGAAAGTAGATTAGTAGTTGCAAGGGGGCGAGGGGGGGTTGTTATTGGGGTGATGAAAATATTCAAAAATTAGTGGTTATTGTTGCACAACTTTGCATATGAACTAAAAGTGATTGAACTGCACACTTTAAATGGGTGGATTTTATTGCATATAAATTATATCTCAATAAAGCTGTTATAAAA
>NW_007761575.1:0-241 GCF_000696425.1 Galeopterus variegatus
ATATAATCTTCATCTCAGATCTCTTTTCTGACTTCTAGACCTGCATGTTTAGCCACCCTCACAAAATCTTGTTCTGGACTTTCACAAGATGTCGAACTCCACCAAACTTATTAGCTGTGGCATAGATATATAGGTGTCCCTTGTTTCTCATTAATAAAATGTTCAAAAATATCTCTGGGCACATAATCAACAAGAATAAATTCCATATTCCCTAATCCCTCTTGCAGGTTTTTGTGGCCTT
>NW_007761575.1:5805-6403 GCF_000696425.1 Galeopterus variegatus
ACATAGGAATGGTGAGAGTTATCATCTTTGTCTTGTTCCTGTATGTATGTATGTATTTATTATTTATTTATTTTTTTATTTTATTTTATTTTATTATTAGCATATTCATCATCACAAATTGTAATCTTTCCCCATGCCCTCCACCCAGCCTATCACTCTCCAACCCCTACCCCCCATCACTGGTATCCTTAGGTTTGTTCTCCCCCCATCACTAGTATACTTAGGTTTGTTCTCTCTTTCTGAACGTTCAACACAGTACTGTGGTCTTTTCTTTACTGTTTTTAAAAGAAAAGCTGAAAGCTGAAAGCTTTTTCCCATTCAGGATGATGGTGATGGTGGGTTTGTCATATAAGACTTAACTGTGTTGAGATGACACTTTCCCTCTATACCTAATTTGTTGAAAGTCTTTATGATGAAGGGATGTTGAATTTTGTCAAATGCTTTTTCTACATCTATTGAGATAATCATTTAGATTTTATCCATGATTTTGTTGATGTGATGTATCACATTTATTGATTTGCATATATTAAACCATATTTGCATCCCTGAGATGAATCCCACTTAATCATGGGTACAATCTTTTTGATGTGCTTTTGAA
>NW_007761576.1:0-5564 GCF_000696425.1 Galeopterus variegatus
GCTGCCAAAAAGGTTGATGTGGAAAGAGTTCAGCATGATCCTTCTGTGTGGAGTAGGGGACCTGGATGTCAAGAGTGGAATGAGAAGTAAGGGGAGGAGCCAGGCCTATGCTTAGGAAAGAACTGATCTATAGCTATGGCAGCCACTAGCTCGTGAGAAACAACATTCTATCTCCCTAGTTACTGCTGACATCAGACAGAAACTATTGGTCAATCCAGGACACCGAACAAGCCCTCTCAGAATGCTTGTGTGAAGGGCTGTGTACGCATGCCCACTTGTGTTTAGACCTGCTGCGTAGTGACGTTTCTGAACTGGAGACTTTTTCGAGGTGCTGTTGCTGCAGAGAGGTTGGCTTCTACAAAATAGTACCGAGTACTAGTTGAATATATAGGCATCAGAAGTGGGTACGAGCCGAAGGCCCAGGTGAGGGGACGGGCCCCTGAAGCGGCTGTCTTCTCCCAAGAAGAAACTTTTACTTTTGATGGCAGAATGAAGAATCACTCTCGGGCACCTCCACCAGGTTGCAGGAGGTGAGCGCGGACGTGGTTTGTTTGAAAAAGAGAAAACGCTTTCGGCTGAGAAACCAGATCCGACATAGACATCTGGCAAATATTATCACGCTGCCATAAAGGGTCCTGTGGAAAGAGCACTGCAGAACCTTCCGTGTGGAGTAGGGGACATGGAGGACAGAATGGAACGAGACGTAGAGGGAGGAGCCAGGCCCAAGCTTAGGAAAGAACTGACATGGAGCCACAGCAACAAATAGCCGGTGAAAACAAACTTTGAATCTCCCTAGTTATTGCTGACGTCACTCAGCAACCATTGGCCAACACCGGGCACCCAGAAGCCCTCTTAGAACGCTTGGGCGCCAGGGCAGTGTGCGCATGCTCACTTTTGTTTAGACCTGCTGCTTGGGGACAGTTCGGAATGGGAGGCTTTTGAGTGGGGCTGTTGTGGCATAGAGGTTGGGTCTATATAAGAGTATTGAGTAATATTCGCTCACATAGGCTTCAGAAGTGGGTAAGTGCCGAGGGGCTGTTGAGGGTACGGGCCTCTGAAGCTGTTGTCATCTACCATGCTCTTTCAACATCACCCTTTTTGGCAGCGTGATCGAACTTTCCCAGATGTCTGAGAGGGACCTCATAGCTCAGCACTAAACAGATTCTCTTTCTCAAACAAACCGTGTCCGCACTTGCCTGCTGCAACCTGGTGGAGGTGCCCGAGAGTGACTCTTCCTTCTTCCCTAAAAAGTCTAAAAGATTCAGGGCCGGCCCAGTGGCACACTAAAACAGTGCACTGCTTGGGAGCGTGGTGGCGCTCCCGCCGAGGGTTCGGATCACATATAGAGATCGGTTCCCGCTCACTGGCTGAGCGAGGTGTGGGAGCAACACCATTCGCTCACATAGGCTTCAGAAGTGGGTAAGTGCCGAGGGGCTGTTGAGGGTACGGGCCTCTGAAGCTGTTGTCATCTACCATGCTCTTTCAACATCACCCTTTTTGGCAGCGTGATCGAACTTTCCCAGATGTCTGAGAGGGACCTCATAACTCAGCACTAAACAGATTCTCTTTCTCAAACAAACCGCGTCCGCACTTGCCTGCTGCAACCTGGTGGAGGTGCCCGAGAGTGACTCTTCCTTCTTCCCTAAAAAGTCTAAAAGATTCAGGGCCGGCCGGTGGCGCATTGCAACAGTGCACCGCTTGGGAGCGCGGTGGCGCTCCCGCCGAGGGTTCGGATCCCACATACAGACCGGTTCCCGCTCACGGGCTGAGCGAGGTGTGGGAGCAACACTGAGGGTTGCGATCCCGTTGCCGGTCCTGGTCTGGTACAGGCACGACACTGAGGGTTGCGATCCATTGCCGGACACCAAAAAAGACAAAAAGAAAAAAAAAAAAGTCTAAAAGATTCACTCCCGGTCACCTCCCCCAGGTTGCAGAATGCAAGTGGGGACGCTTACCATCGAAACGGCATTCTTTTGTGTGGGGCAGTCGTGGCAGAGAGGATTGTTTCTACATATGGTTATCTAGTAATATTCGCTCACATCGGCTTCAGAAGTGGGTAAGAGCCGAGAGGCGGGTGAGGGGACGGGCCTATGAAGCTGCTGTCTTCTACCATGATCATTCCATATCACCCTTTTTGGCAGTGTGAATCTATCTTTCCCAGACGTCTCAGTCGGAACTCGTAACTCAGCCCTAAGCCGATTCTCTTTCTCATCCAATCTGCGTCTGCACTTGCCTGCTGCAACCTGGTGGAGGTACCCGAGAATGACTCTTCATTCTTCCTTCAAAAGTCAAAAAGCCTCACTCCCGGGCACCTCCCCCAGGTTGCAGAATGCAAGTGCAGACGCGGCTTGTTTGAGAAACAGAATCGGCCTTTGTCTGAGTTACGAGGTCCGACTGAGACGTCTGGGAAAGATCGTTCATGCTGCCAAAAAGGGTGATGTTCACAGAATATAGCAGATCCTTCCGTGTGGAGGAGGTGTCAGGTACCTCCACCAGGCTGTAGGCTGCCAGCGAGGAAATTTTTTGGTTGAGAAAGAAAATCGGCTTTCGACTGAGCTACGAGATCCGACTCAGACATCTGGGAAAGATCCATCACGCTGCCAAACAGTGTGATGTGGAAAGAGGTCAGCAGATCCTTCTGTGTGGAGCAGGGGACGTGGATGACAAGAGTGGAAGGAGAAGTATGGGGAAGATCCAGGATCAGGCTTAGGAAACAACTGATCTGTAGCTATGGCAGCCACTAGCCCGTGAGAAACAACTCTCAATCTCCCTATTTACTGCTGACGTTAGACCGCAACTATTGGTCAACCCGGGGCACTGCACAAGCCCTCTTAGTATGCTTGGGCGCCAGGGCTGTGTGCGCATGCTCACATGTTTTTAGACCTGCTACTTGGTGAGGTTTCGGAACGCGAGGCTTTTTAGAGGTGCTGATGTGGCAGAGTGGTTGGCTTCAAAAAATAGTACCGAGTACTAGTCGATCATATCGGCATCAGAAGTGGGTAAGAGCCGAAGGCTCAAGTGAGGGGACAGGCCCCTGAAGCTGCTGTGTCCTACCAAGAAGAATCTTTCCCTTTTGATGGCAGAACGAAGAATCACTCTCAGGCACCTCCACCAGGTTGCAGATGAGCGCGGACGGGGTTTGTTTGAAAAAGAGAAAACGCTTTCGGGTGGGCTACCAGATCCAACACAGACATCTGGAAAAGATCATCACGCTCCCATAAAGGGTCCAGTGGAAAGAGCACCACAGATCCTTCCATGTGGATTAGGGGACATGGAGGACAGTATGGAACGAGAAGTAGGGGGCGGAGCCAGGCCCAAGCTTAGGAAAGAACTGATCTACAGCCACAGCAGAAAATAGACGGTGAGAATCAACTTTCAATCTCCCTAGTTACTGCTGACGTCACTTAGCAACCATTGGCCAACACCGGGCACAGCACAAGCCCTCTTAGAACTCTTGGGCGCCATGGCTGTGTACGCATGCTCACTTGTGTTTAGACCTGCTGCTTGGGGACAGTTCGGAACGGGAGGCTTTTGAGTGGGGCTGTTGTGGCATAGAGGTTGGGTCTATATAAGAGTATTGAGTAATATTCGCTCACATAGGCTTCAGAAGTGGGTAAGTGCCGAGGGGCTGTTGAGGGTACGGGCCTCTGAAGCTGATGTCATCTACCATGCTCTTTCCACATCACCCTTTTTGGCAGCGTGATCGAACTTTCCCAGACGTCTGAGACGGACTTCGTAGCTCAGCAGAAATCCGATTTTCTTTCTCAACCAAACCGTGTCCTCGCTCGCAGCCTACAGCCTGGTGGAGGTACCTGACCCCTACTCCACACGGAAGGATCTGCTGTACTCTGTGAACATCACCCTTTTCGAAAGCGTCACTTATCTTTCCCAGATGGCTTAGTCGGATGTGGTAGCTCAGACAAAGGCCGATTATGTTTCTCCAACAAGCCGCGTCTGCACTTGCAATTTGCAACCTGGCTGAGGTGCCCGGGAGTGAGGCTTTTTGACTTTTGAGGGAAGAAGGAAGAGTCACTCTCGGGCAACTCCACCAGGTTGCAGGAGGCAAGTGCGGACGCGGATTGGATGAGAAAGAGAATCGGCTTAGGGCTGAGTTACGAGGTCCGACTGAGACGTCTGGGAAAGATCGATCACGCTGCCAAAAAGGTGATATGGAATGATCATGGTAGAAGACAGCAGCTTCATAGGCCCGTCCCCTCACCCGCCTCTCGGCTTTTACCCACTTCTGAAGCCGATGTGAGCGAATATTACTAGATAACCATATGTAGAAGCCATCCTCTCTGCCACGACTGCCCCACACAAAAGAAT
The DNA here is from genome assembly GCF_000696425.1 of Galeopterus variegatus. NCBI lineage: Eukaryota > Metazoa > Chordata > Mammalia > Dermoptera > Cynocephalidae > Galeopterus > Galeopterus variegatus. The sequence continues at coordinate 4,327 of NW_007761576.1, forward strand.
GTCGTTTCGATGGTAACCAACTAGCAGGTCTATACACAAGTGAGCATGGGCACACAGCCCTGATGCCCAAGAGTTCTAAGAGGGCTCTTGTGGGTCCCAGGGTTGAACAATGTTTGCTGACTGAGGTCACAACGGAGAATGAAAGTTGGTTCTCAGCGGCTATTTGTTGTTGTGGCTGCAGATCAGTTCTTTCCTAAGCTTGGGCCTGGCTGTTCCCCCTTCTTCCCATTCCATTCTGTCCTCCATGTCCCCTATTCCACACTGAAGAATCTGTGGTGCTCTTACCACTGGACCCTTTATGGCACCGTGGTGACCTTTGCCAGATGTCTGTGTCGGATGTAGTTGCTCAGCCAAAAGACGATTCTCTTTCTCCAACAAGCCGCGTCCGCACTTGCATTCTGCAACCTGGGAGAGGTGACAGGGAGAGAATCTTTTAGACTTTTTAGGGAAGAAGGAAGAGTCACTCTCGGGCACCTCCACCATGTTGCAGCAGGCAAGTGCGGACACGGTTTGTTTGAGAAAGAGAATCTGTTTAGTGCTGAGCTATGAGGTCCCTCTCAGACATCTGGGAAAGTTCGATCACGCTGCCAAAATGGGTGATGTTGAGAGAGCCTTGTAGATGACAACAGCTTCAAAGGCCCGTACCCTCAACAGCCCCTCGGCACTTACCCCCTTCTGAAGCCTATGTGAGCGAATATTACTCGATACTCTTGTATATATCCAACCTCTATACGACAACAGCCCCAATCAAAAACCTCCTATTCCGAACTGTCCCCAAGCAGCAGTTATAAACACAAGTGAGCATGCGCACACTGCCCTGGCGCCCAAGAGTTCTAAGAGGGCTTCTGCGTGCCCCGTGTTGGCCAATGGTTGCTGAGTGACGTCAGCTCTAACTAGGGAGATTCAAAGTTTGTTTTCACCTGCTATTTGTTGCTGTAGCTCCATATCAGTTCTTTCCTAAGCTTGATCCTGGCTCCGCCCACTACATCTCATTCCATTCTGTCCTCCATGTCCCCTAGTCCACACGGAAGGATCTGCGGGGCTCTTTCCACCGGACCCTTTATGGCAGCATGATGATCTTTGCCAGATGTCTATGTTGGATCTGGTATCTCAGCCGAAAGCTTTTTCTCGTTTTCAAATAATCCACGTCCGCGCTCACCTCCTGCAACCTGGTGGTGGTGCCCGAGAGTGATTCTTCGTTCTGCCATCAAAAGTAAAAGCTTCTTCTTGGTAGAAGA
>NW_007761576.1:5574-6403 GCF_000696425.1 Galeopterus variegatus
CCTTCTTCTCTCAAAAGTCAAAAAGCTTCACTCCCGGGCACCTCCCCCAAGTTGCAGAATGCAAGTGCGGACGCGGCTTCTTTGACAAAGAGGATCGGCTTTCGTCTGAGCTACCACATCCGACAGAGACATCTGGCAAAGGTCATCACGCTGCCATAAAGGGTCCTGTGGTAAGAGCACCTCAGATTCTTCAGTGTGGATTAGGGGACATGGAGGACAGAATGGGACGAGAAGTAGGGGGAACAGCAAGGCCGAAGCTTAGGAAAGAACTGATCTGCAGCCACAGCAACAAATAGCTGGTGAGAACCAACTTTAAATCTCCCTAGTGACCGCTGATGGCAGACAGCAAACATTGATCAACCCTGGGACAGGCATGAGCCCTATGAGAACTCTTGGGCACCAGAGCTGTGTGCCCATGCTCACTTGTGAATAGACCTTCTCGTTGGTTACCATCGAAATGGCATTCTTTTGTGTGGGGCAGTCGTGGCAGAGAGGATGGCTTCTACATAAGGGTATCTAGTAATATTAGCTCACATCGGCTTCAGAAGTGGGTAAGAGCCGAGAGGCGGGTGAGGGGACGGGCCTCTGAAACTGTTGTGTTCTACCATGCTCTTTCCATATCACCCTTTTTGGCAGCGTGATCGATCTTTCCCAGATGTCTGCGTCGGACCTCGTAACTCAGCCCTAAGCCGATTCTCTTCCTCAACCAATCCGCGTATGCACTTGCTTGCTGCAACCTGGTGGAGGTGCCCAAGAGTGACTCTTCCTTCTTCCCTCATAAGTCAAATATCCTCACGCCGGGGACCAGCCCCAGGTTTCAGAATGCAAG
>NW_007761577.1:0-240 GCF_000696425.1 Galeopterus variegatus
TTCTATAAGAACCACTGCTCTAAAGTAGAAGTCATGGTTTTCATGCCTGTTAGTATCCCTCCGAGTCCCCTCCAGCCTCCCCGTAAGGAAGGCATGTATGAAAGATTAAATGAAGGATTTCCTGTAAAATTACTGTGGTAACCTCCTAACGGACTCCTCTCCTTGCTGACCCATCCAAATTCCCTACACTCTGCGAGGGGATTCATCGTCACCTCTAGCACATTATCACTTCCTTTCACA
>NW_007761577.1:5762-6403 GCF_000696425.1 Galeopterus variegatus
GCAGATCAAAAGCTTGAGTGGAGTTAGACTGTCTGGGGTGCAAATCCCAGCTCTACTAATTATGAGCTATATGATGTTGGGCAAGTTGTGCCTCAGTGTCCTCCTCTGTAAAATGGAGGAAATAACAGCATCTTCATCACAGGATTATTGACACTTACTTTAGCTGTTTATTACTGTTATTAAAAAATTAGAGCAACACCCAGTTGGCTCAAAGAAGGGATATTTTGGCAAAGGAAGGGATAAAGAAGAGAAGGGAAGTAAAGAAAAAAAAAAAGAACATCCACCGAGCACCAACTCCTAAACAAAGGCCGTAGCACAGCCCCACCTTTGCCCAATCTCCGTCTCTCCTGCTCCTCCCTCAGGACCCACTTGCAGGCCCCCGAATGTTCCTTGCTTTTGCTGCCCTAGAGACAAGCCCACACTCTGCTTCCTCTGCATCCCCTCCCCTGTTGCCTTTTTGCCACTGCTCTTTGTCACTCAGAAGTTGTGCTCTCTGGACATTTCTCACCACCTCTGGCTAGGTTGGGAGACCATTGACCCCAGCCCTGTGCTTCACCCACGGCAGCCGTTTCACACCCTGTGGTTGCTGCCTTTGACTGGCCTATTTCCCCAGCACTCTGCCAATTCTTGGCAGCAGAGCC
>NW_007761578.1:0-535 GCF_000696425.1 Galeopterus variegatus
CATTGAATAAATGAGGAAAGTGAGGCATAGAGAGACTTAGTAAGATAATTAATTAGGAGAACCATGGTCATGCAACTAGTGGCCAACATAGATAATAGGTAAGTTTATTGCTGTTCTCTTTTGTAATATACTTTCCCACAGTGATGAAATTACCTAATGCTACATTTCTCAGAATGTACCCATCATTAAGTGACACATCACTGCCTACATATTAGCCCCCAGATCATATATGTATATAAAAGTATGTTGACTTTGAACAGAATAACTTGAAAGTAAACAGAATGTTTTTCAGGTATATACAGGTGGCTGAAATTGTGTTTGTTTTAGGGATAGAAGGATGATTCCAATGTTCACTGTTTAATAATACTCTTCCCAGTGGAGTAGAAATTAGACTGACTGATTCGCATAGGGACAGTAGAAACTCTTCCACTAATTTTTTGGCATAAAATTTTAGTATGTTGTGAGCATGCAAGATGAGGTTTGTCATTTCAGAAAACTGGATATGTCAGGAAAGAAGAAATATCTGTCCTATTAA
>NW_007761578.1:4733-6403 GCF_000696425.1 Galeopterus variegatus
CCTAATTAGTTGTATCAATTTCTATCCCAATCAACAACATGGACTTCCAAATTTTTACAACCTCACCAATATGTGGTTGTATGCCTTCCTTTTTTCTTCCTTCCTTTCTTTTTCCATCCCTCTCTTATTTCTTACCTTCTTTCTTTTCCTTGCTTGCTTAATTCTTCCCAAAATCTTTCCATTCTTGTGAGTGTAAAAATGTGCCTCGTTGCAATTTTATTTTCTACTCCATAATCTATAGTTAAAATATCTTTTTCAGTATTTTTCTATCCATTTTTCCTCTAGTGTCAATTTCCTGTTTACATCTTTGCTGTTTGTTAACTTGAGTTTTTGATTGATTTGTAGGAAATTTTTATAAGGTTTCCCTATTTTGTATACTTTTTTTCACACAAAAGTTTTTATTTATTTTATTTATTTTTATTTTTTATTTTTATTTTTTTTGTCTTTTTCTGTGTCCGGCAATGGATCACAACCTTCAGTGTTGCCCCCATACCAGACCGGGGACCGGCAACGGGATCGCAACCCTCGGGGTCGCTCCCGCGCCTCGCTCAGCCAGTGAGCGGGAACCGGTCTGCATGTGGGATCCGAACCCTCGGGCGGGAGCGCTCGTATAACTTCGTATAATGTATGCTATACGAAGTTATTACGTTATTATTTTGATTTATTTTTACACAGTAAGATTTATTATTATTCTGTGTATAATTTCTATATTTTGTCTTTAGTACGTTTCTTCATTCTTGAGGTTTGTAAGAAGTCCTTATATTAGAAATATGATTTTAATTTATTTTACACTAAAGTTCTATGGTTGTATGCTAGATTTAAGAGATGCTGAACTCACAGAATTTTTGTAACAAAGTCTCAGAATCTAAGTTACAACAATATTCATTATGAAATACTCTTGACTGTAAAGGAAAGTGTTAAGGCTTTTATTTTAAAGAAAAGCCATAGAGATTTATACTTGACACTATTATATGTATTTTTTTCTCCACACATATAATTCATACCATGGAAGAAATACATGCCAGTTAAGCATAGTTTTTTTGTTTTTTTTTTTCCTACCAAAACATAAGGGCTTTGTAGAAGCATTGAACTTTATTAGCAAACTTTCATCTTTGAAATAGAAGTTTTATCTCACACACTAATGAACTGTTATAGAGTTTTAAGTTAGCATTAGTCTCAAGGCTTAAACATTTATCAATTAATCAAATCCTATTTTGGATTTTTTTTTTCCTCTCTAGGATTAATCTAAGAACATCTTTAAAAAAATCTCACTATATCTTTGGTTTTGAAAATTTTGAAATAAATTGAATATTCTCTGATAATCATTTAATCTATTCAAACAAGAAAAATACAAAAATAGTCACGTAAACTATAAAGCTTACACTTTTAAACACATTCTTATTCGTAGATAATTTCGGAAACTGTAGGAGTATTCACTTTTATAAGCCACAGTTCTAAGACAAAAAATAAAAGTAAATATTTTAGAATTCTCAATAAAGTGTTTACTGAAGTAAGCATTAGGAATGCATCGTCTATAAATTAAAATTATATATTTTTAGATATGTCTAAGATACATTAGTGATTCCTATGCCTAAAAATGCTATTTATGAGGATGAATGAGTTTCCATTGAGTTACTCAGAAAAAAGCCTAAGAGCACTAGGAAATATTT
>NW_007761579.1:0-681 GCF_000696425.1 Galeopterus variegatus
GAACTTTTGCCCCTGAAACTGAATATTTTTAACATATACTTACTTAATATAGTGACAAAGTTATTTGCTGAATTAATTCAGTAATTCTGTGATTAAAGGAGAAATAAAAGCCCTATGAAATGGCCAAAGATGAATGCAAGTGTGATAGGAAAGATCAATCACTGAGAATCATTTCAAGATGACCCCAGGTCTCCATCCTTACATCTTAACCTTTCTTGCAAGTTTGCTGATGAAGAGAAGGATCTCAGGATTTCCACTCTAACAACCTCCCAGACACAGTCACTGAATTTCTTCCCTTCCAAGTCGAGGTGGATCCCCTAGAAGTACTTCCTCAAGGCAAGTGTCAGACTCTCAATTTCCAGGACATACCCTTTCTCTCCCATCACTTGAACCAAGCAGGTCTCCAGGTCTTCTAGCTGCCAATGAAGTCCAGCGCAGAGCTTGCTCAAGAGGGTCCGGTGTCAGGCAGCAGAGGAGCAGATGATAGGATTTATGTACTCATTCTTCCGTGTGGAAGAGGTTGAAGATCTGCTGCAGCATCACGTGGAGCACAGACATGGCCTGGGCCTTCTGGAACTGGCTGCCATCCACCAACTCCCGGCAGAATCTGAAGTCACTTTTCTCCTTCAGACACAAGAAAGGGGACATTCTCCTCATTTAGCTCAGAAGCACCAAAGATTT
>NW_007761579.1:5907-6403 GCF_000696425.1 Galeopterus variegatus
TGAGTACATAAATCCTACCATCCCTTCTTCAACTTGATTTAGAATACCAGGGATTTAATTTTGTTTTTAAAATAAACAAATTAAAGAAGTTTTGTTAATGAGAATTTAATAAATAAAACAAAATACAAATTTGACAAGACAGAAACATGACCATGTTTTTTAAATTTTAACCCAATGAACAGGTGAACATATTATTATATGTAAAATATCTAAATATTACAAACATGATAAGATGTAAGAATGAATAAACTTGAATAGATAAATAACAAATAAATCTACAAACGAATAGCTTCAGGGTCACCATCTCATGGGAACTTTTGCCCCTGAAACTGAATATTTTTAACATATACTTACTTAATATAGTGACAAAGTATTTGCTGAATTAATTCAATAATTCTGTGACTAAAGGAGAAATAAAAGCCCTATGAAATGGCCAAAGATCAATCACTGAGAATCATTTCAAGATGACCCCAGGTCTCCATCCTTACATCTTAAC
>NW_007761580.1:0-503 GCF_000696425.1 Galeopterus variegatus
ATTTATCTCTTTTTTTCTTCTCTTCGTTATTTATTTTTTCTTAATTGCATACTAGATTTATATGTATTGTATAAACCTGGAAACAACCTGAAGTCCATAGAAGTGTAAATCGTTAAACTAAATGTGGTACATCCATATTATGAAGTACTACTTAGCAAGAAGAAGGAACAAGCTACTGATACATGCAAAATCCTGCATAAATCTCCAGCATATTACGCAGTGAAATAAAAGTAATACCAAGCTGACATACAATATTATTGTATTACACAGCATTGTTTAAAAGAATCATTCATGTATACACATAGACACACATATACATATATGATGAAGAACAGATTATTGGTTGCTGGAAATCAGGGATGGGAGGGAGGTGGGGGCTGGAGTGGTAGGATGTGGGTGGATTGGTAAAGTGCACCACAAAGATGCTTCAGATGACTCAAACATACTTTAACCTGGCTGGATCAGTGTTAATACCCTGGTGGAAATATTGCACTATGCTACTG
>NW_007761580.1:6178-6403 GCF_000696425.1 Galeopterus variegatus
TGTATTTAATTTAATGGGTTTTAACTCCTTTACCAAAATTAATTGTACTATTGTGGTTATACAAGTATTTACACAAAGGGATATGGTCCCAACTTGAAATAAACCAAGATAAGTAAAGGATTCATATGCCAGCCCCTTCACAGATGACTGAACATTATACAAAGTGGTGTAAGTAATATTCTGGTTACTATTCCTGTGTAATAACAAATCACCAAAACACATACT
>NW_007761581.1:0-255 GCF_000696425.1 Galeopterus variegatus
ACAGCCCTAAACAAAACAAAACAGACAATAAAAACACTAACACAGATGGAGGTCAGGGAAATCCTTGACTAAGGGAGCTGTGGTAGTTTCCTGTTCAACTTGCTAAAGCTACACATGAATGGAATGGTCGAAGCTTTACGGTGGAGAAAATGCACGTGAAACCCTATAGAGAGGCAGCTGTTAGGTGTAGAATTAATATCGATGACTTTGAGTTGAAAATGACGGCAGCTGGTGGTACATTACCTAACATCTTCA
>NW_007761581.1:5981-6403 GCF_000696425.1 Galeopterus variegatus
CTTATTGTGAAACTGGCATCCAGAACAGTGAGAAAATGCATTTGTGTTGTTTAACGCCACCTAATTCATGTTTTAACAGCCCTAAACAAAACAAAACAGACAATGAAAACACTAACACAGATGGAGGTCAGGGAAAACCTTGACTAAGGGAGCTGTGGTAGTTTCCTGTTCAACTTGCTAAAGCTACACATGACTGGAATGGTCGAAGCTTTATGGTGGAGAAAATGCACGTGAAACCCTATAGAGAGGCAGCTGTTAGTTGTAGAATAAATATCGATGACTTTGAGTTGAAAATGATGGCAGCTGGTGGTACATTACATAACATCTTCATACTAAGTTATTAAAGGGGACATAAAAGGGAACTGGGTGGTCTTCTCCACATATACATGTGTTTATATATACTTCATAGTGCCTCATCTGGT
>NW_007761582.1:0-368 GCF_000696425.1 Galeopterus variegatus
CTTGCTTTTTTTTCTTTACTGTCTACAGTCAGTTTTTTCTATTCAGCTGCCAAATATTTTCCTACCATTTTTAATTTAATGGCAAATTGGAAAATGAAGTTCAATGTTCATTCCCTCCATAAATGTCTCCATCACAGATCAGAATGTCATATGGATTAGATTCTTTTTAATTCACAACTGCAGTCCATTAGTGCCAGAACTGAAATCTCTTTATATACATTAAATCTTTCTTCTTCAGTAGTATGTGATGTTTAGCCAGTCTGTCAAAGTATTTCTTTTATCACATTCTTACTGTCTATTTTTTGCACAAGACCTCATTGTTGAGCTGCATTTTATTTATGCAAAAAAGCCTTATATGCAATTTCCAT
>NW_007761582.1:5951-6403 GCF_000696425.1 Galeopterus variegatus
AGAAAAACAAGGCTAATAATCATCCAGTTACATATCAGAATCGTTTTGGATTTTTTTATTAGACCATTATGTTCACTCATTTATAAATCAAGATGTTTAGAGTCAGAATGGCCCTTTCTGACCTTTCAGATGCCCTAATGTGAAAGTTGCTTCTCATTATTGGACAAGTCTATTGTCAGTGGGCTGCTCCTGCCTACATCTTCTGTATTGCTTTTTCTCTGTATTTGGATAATATGTCTTGCTTTTTTTTCTTTACTGTCTACAGTCAGTTTTTTCTATTCAGCTGCCAAATATTTTCTTACCATTTTTAATTTAATGGCAAATTGGAAGATGAAGTTCAATGTTCATTCCCTCCATAAATGTCTCCATCACAGATCAGAATGTCATATGAATTAGATTCTTTTTAATTCACAACTGCAGTCCATTAGTGCCAGAACTGAAATCTCTTTATA
>NW_007761583.1:0-314 GCF_000696425.1 Galeopterus variegatus
AGCAATAAAATTTATGATTACATTGTGGAGACCATGAAAATGGTCCTATGAGAAAAATGAGTTTTTGGAGCTGTAAATAAAATTTGTAGTGACAGACTTCATAAACAGACTTAAAAGTGGTTTCTTAAGCAACTTAGGCAGAAGTAAACATAATATTCTCTAGAAAACTGAGTGAGATGTTTCCAGAAAGTGGCTCCAAGAATAATGAAGAAACTGATATAGAAACTACATAGAAAGAATTTTAATAAAATACGAGAGAAAAATGCAGCATTTCTAATTTAATATATAATTGTCCATAGTAAAAGACTTTCAAA
>NW_007761583.1:6061-6403 GCF_000696425.1 Galeopterus variegatus
ATAAAATGATTGTTATTTTAAACCACTATGTTGTGGGCTCTTTTGTTTTGGTTTTGGTTTTGGGTTTTTTACAGGAAGCAGAGGAGGGGAGCAGTTAGTAATAGATAACTGGAACAATGATTAGTTATTTGTCAATATACACTTTCAACTTGAACCTACAGTTGTATGGGCCCAACTCTGAAACTGTTCCATCTACACAGAGATATCTCTGACATTGACCAGACCAATCTGACCTACTTTTCAGGGAAATGAAAAGGGAAAATCGTGAAGTCACCTTTTCCTGTGAGAAATGCATTAGAAAGAAAATGAGACCCACTAGAGCTGCTCTAGTAGTAGAGTACT
>NW_007761584.1:0-671 GCF_000696425.1 Galeopterus variegatus
GTCACCAGCTCGTACATTAACATAATTAGTGCATTCCTTTTACTTTCTTCTGTTGATATAGAGGAAATCGATAGCATTATTTACAACGAAATACCTGTGACCAATTTTTTCAGTCTTTTAAAAGTATTTGCTTTTAAAAGAAAGATCAACAGTTTACAAAGATCTGATTTAATTGAATTGGGGAATTTAAATTTAGGTTTTATGTCCCATCCCAGATTTTCCTGTCAGACCTACTCTGCTCATGTGTGAAGCTGTTTTTGGTCTCTATGTGAATTATATCCCTAAGATATTTCCAAATAAGTACAATTAGGGCAGTGTGATGTAATAAACACTTACAGAAATTATGCTTTTAATATTTTTTTCAAATATTTAATTGTTTAATATAAATTAAGATATCTAATACGCTCAAATTTATTAATGAGACAGATCCCAAATAGAATTATCATTTCATGCTGAACGCTGTAAACAATGATGGTACTTCAATCTGTCCAATTTAAATAGATGGGGCAATTTGCATGAAGTCATTTCATATTTTTTGAAAGAACTGTAGTATAAAACGATATAAAGATCAAAATCAGTGTGTGGTTAATATGTTCCTTTCATTGGTATAGTAATGAAATATAGGAATTACTATTTGTTTTAAAAAGCATGTTATTTAGGAAGAAAAGCAA
>NW_007761584.1:5946-6403 GCF_000696425.1 Galeopterus variegatus
GTATTACCTTTTATTATTATTATTATTTTAACACAGTTGATTGTACATATCTGTGGGGTACAGAGTTGAATATCAATACCTTTTTGCATATCAGAAAAAAATTGTACATTCAACAATATACAATGTAATCATTTTTCATATTATCTTTTAATTGTTTTTCCACAAACTTTTGAAGTACCCTCTCATACCATCTTTGTTTTCATGACTCTACTTAATATTGGTCAGTCTAATTTTTTTAGTGATTTTTCTCTTGGATTGTTTGTCTGCATGTATCTTTCTCCGAAAAATGACTTTTTTATATTCTGACTATTAAAGATTAAAACATTTATCTGGCCTTTTGGAACTCTAAGATAAAATGTTCTTTCTTGCTGAAGTTCATGGTGTCCTGCTATTTTCCTGTAAGCAACTGCACCTCCTTTTAATACTTTCAAAATTATAACAAAAATTTGTTGTTGCT
>NW_007761585.1:0-730 GCF_000696425.1 Galeopterus variegatus
CCTTCTGGTTGCAGCAAGTGCTCGTAGCTGTGGCTTTGCCAGCAGCTCTCCCTCCAGCAGCATTGCCAACTTGGAGAGGGCAGCCCAAGCTGATTCCTTTAGGATACTGCCATGGTGTGGACCATGCCAGTCTCACATAGAAACAAGGAACTTATCGGGAATTGTGAAAGGACGACAGGACCCGAGCTGACAGTTCACCAGAGAAGTTCTGCTTTATTCAGCGGAGAAGCATACATTTATAGAGAGCCGGGTTCCGGGAGAGGGTGGTTAGTACACGGGGCGGTAGTTGATTGGCCGGGGGCTGGTAATGATTTCTGATAGGCTGCACCTTGGTGCCAGCGAGATTGTTAGGACCCGGAAGAGAAAAGCACCATGTCTTAGGGAGTGCCTCCTTTGGGGTCTTCTGTGGGGCCTTACAAATTGGACAAAAGATAACCCTTGATACACCATCACAAGGAATTTGGCCACATTGTGTCCATGCCCTTGGACTTTGTGGAAGGTGGAACTTAACAATTGTAAACGAGAGCATTTGGCCAAAGAAATTTCTAAGCAGCAAAACATTAAGGAAGCTGCATGGTTGCTTTTAAGAGCCTACTCTGAGTTATGGCAGCAAAATCATGATGTAAAGGGCCGGCCCGGTGGCGCACTGGAGAGTGCGCCACTTGGGATCGTGGTGGCGCTCCCGCCGAGGGTTCGGATCCCATGTGGAGACCGGTTCCCGCTCACTGGC
>NW_007761585.1:5863-6403 GCF_000696425.1 Galeopterus variegatus
CAATTTATCATAAGGGGATAATTTTAAATTGTCCAATTTACTCGGATCCTTCTGTGGGAATATTTAGTTCAATGACTGCATAATTATTTGTTTTATTTTAATAATCTTTTGGGAATTCAGAGAACTGCCACGCTAACCAAAATATTGAAAGAGAAGGCAAAAGCCACAAAGCCGAGGCAGGCAGCCCTTCTGGTTGCAGCAAGTGCTCGTAGCTGTGGCTTTGCCAGCAGCTCTCCCTCCAGCGGCCTTGCCAACTTGGAGAGGGCAGCCCAAGCTGACTCCTTTAGGATACTGCCGTGGCGTGGGCTGTGCCACATAGTCATTAGGATATTCCCCTGAATATTCTTCTAATAGTTCCCAGCTCTCTCTTACACTCTCAGGCATTTAGTCTATCTGAGTCTATGCAGATCCTAGAACTCATTCCTGACACACCTAATGATCCATGATCCATGATTAAACTTCAGTCCTTATTGGATGGTATTGTTCAAAACACATATGTACGTTCTGCATTTGCAATGATGGGCTCAGGAATGAAGGAAG
>NW_007761586.1:0-5256 GCF_000696425.1 Galeopterus variegatus
ATTGGAGATCAAATTTCCACATGAGTTTTGGAGGGGACAACACATCCAAACTCCATCAGCCCCATAATGACATTTCTGTCAACAATGGACCGCATATAGGGCAGTGATTCTGTAAGGTTATAGTGCTATGTCACATAGCCTAGGTATGTGGTAGGCTGTACTATCTGGGATTAAGTACACTCTATAATGTTCACACAACAATGAAATCGCCTAATGATGCATTCCTCAGAATCTATCCACACCATTAAGCAACACATGACCATATTTGAATATTACCCAATCGTGTTTGCTTCATTTTCACTGGAAAACACTGTTTGAATATTCACTAAAGCAATAGTTCTTTGTAAAACAGACAGAATATTTTCACTGTTAGAAAAGTAAATGATGGGCCAGCCCCATGGCTCACTTGAGAGAGTACAGCTCTGGTAGCGCCAAGGCTGTGGGTTCGGCTCCAATACAGGGATGGCCGGTGTGCTCACTGGCTGAGCGTGGTGCAGACCACACCGTGCCAAGGGTTGCAATCCCCTTACTGGTCAAAAAAGGGAACGAAAAATAAATAAGTGAGCTTCTAAAAGCACCATATGCCCTAATGTCCGATCTGATAATGCTTTTGGAAGCACTTTTAGAAACTGAACCAACATCAAGTGCAGAATGAGAGAAAATTTTCCTCATCTGGAATATTTGCCACAAAACAGATAAAATCTATCAGATAAGACAACTGTTTTATGTGTTTTAAATTGTCATTTGAAGAATAACTTTTAAAATATTAAATATTTTTATTTTTAAAATGATTTTTATTTTGAATTTATTTTGCATTAATGCTTCCTTCTTTTAATGATTTTCATTATAAAATGTTTATAACAGGAAGCAATTCTTATTATGTGTAATTGAAAAATATAATCTTGTCCAATATATTGGTTTATGATAATAAACCATGCTTTTATTAACTTTTTAAACAAAAAGAAACTTCTAGAACTTTTAGTATGATCCTATCACAGAAAAATGACTCATTGTTTATTATTATGCTTACTCATTTTAAAACATGTAAATAAGTGTTATGAAAAATACAAAATAACTTATGATTTTAGAAATTTCATTTTTTTATTCCTGAAACCCAAAGATTAATATCTGTTGGGAATTTGGAAACTCCTACAATAACCAGTGGATCCCTATAACATTCTTGGTATCTGCTGGATGGAAAGGGGCTTTTTTCACATCTTTATCTTGTCATCTCAAAAATCCTATCTGCTTTAGAGTAGCATAGTTCAGTCAAAAGTCTCAGGTGGCATGGGTAAGTGACACACTTGTAAACCCAAAATATTTTTCACCACTCATCTTCTTTTCCTCCTTAAGTCTTTCTCTCTTTTTCTCCAATAAAATGTTTATGTATTCAACACATATATATTTAGCAAGTATGTATTGAGGAAATCCTAAATTCCAGTAAGGGTATTAGGTACTGTTGATAGAAATATGAATAAAGCACAGCTTCTGCTCTTAAGGCTTTGCAGTCTTTAAGACAATTTTTTTTAATTTTGAGAAAATACAGAAAAGTACAAAGAATAACATAATAGAGTAACCTCACGCACCCACAACCCCCAAACTGAACAAATTCTACATTTGATTTTTTTTATTTTATAAGAAATAAAACATTATAAAGTTAATCACCCCTCCCAAATGCAATCTTCTGTCATGAATTGGTATAAATCATCTTAGTCCATTTGTAATATTTTTCTCACTTGCATGTACCCATGATACATAGAAATCATTCATGCACATTTTTGTTCACAAATTGGCCTTGCTCTGTACCTAATCTTCAACATTTACCTGATCATTTTGGCCAAGTTTATTTATTTTAGCAGCTTTATTTTAGCTTTCGTAACTTATTGACTATACCATAGCATTCTACCCACTTAACTACTGACTGACATTCAGGTTGTTTCTATCTTTTGCCATTACAAAAAAGTTCTGTAGTGAACATACATGAACCATTTCCTTACACATGTGTGTAAAAGTATGTAAATATCCAGGAATAGAATTGCTAGGTTATAGGATATGTACATTTTCAGTTTTAATGTATACTGCCAAATTACTCTTCAAAGTGACTATTCCAAATCATTCAATGAACATTTATGGTATAGCTTCTACATTCCAGGCATAGATTTAGGCACTGGGGATGCAGCAGCAAACAAGACAAAAATCCATGTCCAAGAGTTTACATTTTAGTTGACAAAGACAGTCAATGAACATAATAAATATACAGTGCGTACAAAGGTGATAAATATTATGAGCAAAAATAAAGCAGAGAAAGGAGAAGTGGAGTGCTAAGAAGTTGCTATTTTAAAAAGGGTGGAAGGCAGGCCTTGCTGAGAAGTTAACATTTTAGCAAAAACTTGAATGATATGTTTATGTGTTCCAGGCAGAGGGAACAGCCAATGCAAGGCAGGAACCACCTGCCTCGTGTGTTTGAATAACCCCCAGGACACCAGTGTGTTTGCAACAGTGTGAGCAATGGTAGGAAATGAAGCTAATAATAGAAACAGGTTATGCTGGACCTTGTAAGCCATTGTGAGGACTTCGGCTTTTAAGTGGAGTGAAATGGGAGTTATTGGAAGGTTTTGAGCAGAGGACTGCCATGATTTGATTTATATTTTAAAAGTGCATTCCTCTGACTGCACTGTTGAAAATATATCCCAAAAGTGTGAAGGATGGAAAAGAGGCATCGAGGATAACTCTTAAGTTTTTGCTGAGCAAATGGGAAAATGAAATTGCCATTGATTGAGTTGAAGAAGACTACAGGATGAGCAGGAGGTGGGGAGAAGCAGGCGTTCAGTTTTAAATATGCATTCGAGATGTCTATAAAGTGCTTCTCAGACTATCTGTTAAAGGGCCAGTTGGCCTTGCTTTGTTTTCATTTCTCTCACAGACTGATACATCTGTAAATACAGTACAAATAAATTGCTAGAAAAATGGAATAAAGACATTTGAAATACAAACCTCAATTTTGTTCATACAGAACATAAAATTACTCTGTCAAATTGCTATAAAGTTTTTAAACACTTTTAATTTCTGTACTTCTTTTGTTGCAGATGAGTAACAAATAATTCATGGACTAGTGGACTAATAACAAATATTTCCTGGCTGGAACGCATCCAAGGGCCACTCTTCAGACAACCATACATTAGACATTGAAGTGGAAATGTCTAGTAGATAGTTGGATATTCAAATCTACATTTAATTGTCACCAAAGGACAAAGGCAATGTCTATAAATTAACTTTGAACAGAATTTAAGATTAATTTTGATTCAACAACTATTCATTGAGTATATACCACATTTGAAGTACTTACTATGCTGGCCTTTTTATGGCAATGCTATGCGGAAGGGACAGATTAAGATCTGTAAGAAGTCTGGACACCTCTTCATACTAATACTCTTCAAAAATTTGTTCATCATATATGTAGTGGAAGGGGAAAAACTGGTTTCTGTTAATAAACACATATACTCTTTCTTTATATTTGAAACATTTATTAAACACAATTTTCCAAACTAGACAACTTTTTTGGAGCATTCTGAATGAACTGTTCAAAATTTAGATATTGAAGCCAGCTGAACTCAAGGATGAAAGTACTCTCTTTTGGTTGAACCTCATGATTTGTACCCTCACATGGCAAAAATATTCAACGTAGGTTTTATTTCAAATCTGAAGCTGCCTACTTGGTTGAGAGAAGAATCGATTTATCTCCCTCCTGGTAAGTAAAAATCCCCTGGGAAAACCGAACTGACAAACTATTTGTAGTTCACTGCAGTGATGTTTAGGATCTTTCTAAGAATACCCCCATGGCAGCAATGTGGTTGCTCCTGCCCTTTATCTGGCATGATTCTGAGGAAAGCATCATCAACACGAATTTTGCAGATGTAAAACAGATATAGAGAGGATAATAGCTTGTCTGATGCCACTTATTCAGAAAGTCACAAATTTTGGCTTCAACACAATTTTCTCACTTTAAACAGTATTATTTGAGGGACTCTACTTGAAAAAATATATCAAGTGCCCTAATAGTAATAATCACGATGCATGTAGACCGATATTCACTGGCTCCTGGCACTTGCTATTGCATCAGCAATTCTGGGACCAGGTGGAGACCATGTCCTCCTTGATTCCCAGGAGACTCAAGCCATTAGTGCAGATGTAGTAAGAGTGCCTTTCCCCTCATATTAGTGTTGTACATATTCCAATTTCCCATCTAAGGTTTAGTCCATCTTTTTCTAGAATTGCCACAATTGGTTTTTTCCTCCAACAGCTAAAGCTTTGTTCCCAGGTCAGCCTTTCTGTCTGTTTTTCTCATTTCTAAAGCTGAGTATTCTTCTGATATGCTCCTCAGTTCCTGATGCAATAGGTTGTGATAATTTCCCCCAAACACTTGGAAAATATGTAGTAATCCCAGCCATTTAGAGCTCAAATAAGGATACTTCTTTCCCTTCCACCTTTTCTCCCTCCCAGGCATACTGATCAAACAAGCAAAAAGTATAAAACTCCTATTTAGTGTCCCCCACCCCTAGTTTCTGAGCTCTCTCTCTCTCTCTCTCTCTCTCTCTCTCTCTATATATATATATATATACATATATATATATATATATATATATACACATATATATATACACACACACACACACACACACACACACATATATATATATATATATATATTCATAAAAGGAGTGGGAGAATCACTCACCAAAATAAGTAGTAAAAATTCACCTCATCTCTAATTTTTGAGATTATCCTTCTGTAAATCCAATCTGAAACTTATCAAAATGTCCTTAAAGAAACAATTATTTTCAGTTATGACTTCTTGACTCATTACATTTTCACTCAACTGATAATATTAAAACTAATTTTTACATATATTCAAGTTTCAGGCAAATTTAATTCAGCATCCCCTGGAAAGGCATAAAAGTACTCATTAGCCACCATGGTAATGTTTCATTTCTGATCACTCCCATGAAAGAACAGATGGTCAGTCAATCACAAATTACTAAACATTTCCCATTTAATTTTTTAACTTTCTTGATGCTGTGACTTATGACTCATTCCTCCAAATAGACATCCCCTTGGGGTGTCTCTAAAGAAAAGATGACAGAAGGGCTTGGCGTCTTACCCAAATCACAAGATTAAATCCTTACTTCCTTGAAACAGACTGCAAAGGCTTATTTTTTTTTTTTTTTTTTTTTTTTTAAAAAAAAAAAATTTTTTGGA
>NW_007761586.1:5629-6403 GCF_000696425.1 Galeopterus variegatus
CCTTGCAGGTTCACGTACTCCACCCCCACACACGATGTTACCCAACGACCTGAACCAGCTCCGAGGCGAGGGGAGCCTGACCAAATTGTTCCATTTTCCCAACACTGGGTAATTTATTAAGGAAAGAGATTTATTTGGCTTATGATTCTGGGACAGCTGTGTCTGGCACGGGCCTCAGGCTGTTTCTACTCATGGCAGATAGTGGCAGGCAGCTGGTGGGTACAAGCAGATCACATGGTGAGAGGAAGCAAAGAGAGAGAGACAGGAGGTGTCAGGGTCCTTTAAACAACCAGCTCTCGCGGGAACTAATAGAGCGAGAACTCACTCACTACCCCTCCTCCCCCAGGGAGAGCATTAATCCATTCATGAGGGATCCGCCCCCATGACTCAATCAGTTTCCAACACTGCCACATTGGGGATCAGATTTCCACATGAGTTTTGGAGGGGACAACACATCCAGACTCCTTCATTACTCAGCCTCTTTGTAGCTTAGTTTTCTAAGCTATTACATGGAAGGTCAGCCACTGGTCTCACCTAGTTCATTTCCAGGCATACTGATGGGGTATCTCGGTGCCAATGGAAAATACAGTTATTCTCTCCAAAGGTACAGATTGACACAAACTCACAGTCTCTGTATCAAGGTCCAATCAAGAGACAGAAACTGCACAGTAATTTGAACAAGGAAATTTTACTGTAAATAACTATTTACTATACTCGAATTATCTGTAAAGGGCTAAAGGAAACTCAAAAGAATCTTCTAGAGCTGAGAGAGAG
>NW_007761587.1:0-495 GCF_000696425.1 Galeopterus variegatus
ACCCGGGGCCTTGGTGTTATCAGCACCACACTCTACCGAGTGAGCCACGGGCCGGCCCGAGAACAAAATTCTAATGGCGGATCACTTCCAATGGAGGAGAAACTGTGCTGATGAAGTGGAATTTAACCAATTTGAGAGCAGTTTCAGTGTGAACCCAAAGGTGGTCAGCACGACCATGTGGGTGAGAGAGTCCATCACTGAGGTGCACATGGCAAACACTTCAGGCAAAATTCAGTCCTAAGTAGACCTGAATGACCCAAACAACAAGAAGCCCTACAGAGGTGATGAGGGTGGGAATGCCTTCCATAGGAACACGTGTCTTTTTGAATGTCTAAAAAATACACGTTGGAGAGTGTCCCTACAAATGCACGAATTGTAGGACAACCTCAGACTGCCGGTCGTGTTCAGAGGATTCACACGGAAGAGCAGCCTTGTGAATGTGAGGAATGTGGGAACACGTCCAGCCAGAATGCAAACCTTTCTGATATCAGAGAA
>NW_007761587.1:6173-6403 GCF_000696425.1 Galeopterus variegatus
GATCCCTCATGAATGGATTAATGCTCTCCCTGGGGGAGGGGGAATTAACGAGTGAGTTCTCGCTCTATTAGTTCCCACGAGAGCTCATTGTTTATAGGACCCTGGCACCTTCTGTCTCTTGTTTCCTCTCTCACCATGTGATCTGCTTGTACCCACCAGCTGCCTGCCCCTTTCCGCCAGGAGTAGAAGCAGCCTGAGGCCCATGCCAGACGCAGCTGTCCCAGAATCGT
>NW_007761588.1:0-323 GCF_000696425.1 Galeopterus variegatus
AGTGTATATATGATATTCTGCTGAATTTTTATCAAACCACCAATGAAATTTGAGTTATAGGCAATACTTAACAAATAAGAAATACAATATGCCATATATGGAATATGAAAAGGTAAGTTTCTGGGAAAGAATGCTTAGCAACTTAGAGTATATTGTAAAAAATTTCCAGACAGAAAATATGTAAAATAAACTCAGTGATGTAAAAATATTTCTGATTAGTATTTCATTATGGTTTCTCTACTAGTATGGGAAGTAAATCAGTGCTAGAAATATGACACCTGCCAAAAGCATTGTGGTTTTTAAACGCTTTTCCAGATAATATT
>NW_007761588.1:5847-6402 GCF_000696425.1 Galeopterus variegatus
ATTAGTATATTAAAAGATTCTAGTAATGTTAAAAATAATTTTCTTGTTCATAAAATGTCTTCGAAATATAATATGAAAAACTTGATTAGTAACACTTCTCTTTCCACATAATGTTTTAAAATATTATTTTGTTAAATATATGTAGATATTTTGCCATATTAAAAAGTAATACTATTCAATGTATCTCTGCTATTTGTATTTTAAATAACTTATGTTGGGATATTATCAATTAAGTGTATATATGATATTCTGCTGAATTTTTATCAAACCACCAATGAAATTTGAGTTATAGGTAATGCTTAACAAATAATAAATACAATATGCCATATATGGAATATCAAAAGGTAAGTTTCTGGGAAAGAATGCTTAGCAAGTTAGAGTATATTATAAATACTTTCCAGACAGAAAATATGTAAAATAAACTCAGTGATGTAAAAATATTTCTGATTAGTATTTCATTATGGTTTCCCTAATAGTATGGGAAGTAAATCAGAGCTAGAAATATGACACCTGCCAAAAGCATTGTGGTTTTTAAACGCTTTTCCAGATAATATT
>NW_007761589.1:0-378 GCF_000696425.1 Galeopterus variegatus
ATAAATAAATTGCCACTTTTCATGTCAATCTTTAAGCATCTACAATGTGGAAATCCCTGCATATTTTATACACATATATAATTTAATCTTAGGACTCTTGAGTGGGCTTTGGAGGCAGCAGAGTATACTGGAAAGAAAAAAGGATTTTTCAGTCAAAGAAAAACAGATTTGAATTAACAGCTCTGATACTTAGTACCTATGGTATTTGAGGCAAGTTGCTTAACTTTTAAGCTTCAGCTTCTTAATCTACAAAACAGAGAAAGTCTAGACCTCTCACGTAAAGATGAAATGAGATAATGCACATAAATCACAAGTACAGTTTCTGGCAAACTATCAACACACAGAAAAAGTTTAAGTTTTTCTCCTAAAGGAGCTAAA
>NW_007761589.1:6060-6402 GCF_000696425.1 Galeopterus variegatus
TATCCAAGTTTCAACCCTTAGGTAGGCTGTCTTTTCTATTTTCCTTTCTCAGAGTTCCCTAGTGGGATAATCTCCATTTGCCCACAATTTTTACTTGCTTGAGAATGCACCTTGTCTGGGTTTCATTCACTTCTTATTTTACTTTCTCATTCCTCTACTGAGGCTATCTGAGATCTTCCATTTAGACTTCACATAAAAAATCTTGCTCCAGTGCCTTTTCTGGGAGAACTCAAACCTAGACAATTTAGTAGATTAAATTAAGGATGGGATGACTGAAATAAGAATTTTTGTCCAGAAAGATTAAATACAAAGGAAATCCCATGAATACACAAAGATCATGAA
>NW_007761590.1:0-476 GCF_000696425.1 Galeopterus variegatus
TACACTGCCTTGATTAGGTAGCTTTACGGTCACTGTGAAGCCAGGTAGGGTCAGTCTTCCAACTTTGTGTCTTTTTTTCCCCACAATTATTTCGGGTTATTCTAGTTCATTTATAGTTCTCAAGAAATTTCAGATCATCTTGTCAAGTTCTACAAAAAAGCCTGCTGGAATTTTGATTGTGGGGAGAAATGTTGCTTTAATCACACTGAATCTTTTCATTCATAAACATGATCTACTTCTGCTTTTATTGAAATATTCTTTAATTTTACTCAGTAGTTTTGTAGTTTCTATTATACAGATCTTACACATATTTTGTTGAATATATTCCTAAGTATTTTATGTTTTTGAATGCTATTGCAGATTATATTGTTTTTCATACTGCAATTTCTAATTGTTAACTGCTAGTATATAGAAACACAACTCATTTTTCATATTCACCTTATATCCTGCAGCACTGCTAAACTTATTAGCAGTGG
>NW_007761590.1:6082-6402 GCF_000696425.1 Galeopterus variegatus
TTTGATCCTTTCAAAACTTGCTTTTAAACTTAGTTGAGGTGCTGCTTTACTCTAGAGCTAAATTAGCTTTAGTAATAAGGCATAATCTTTGTAGAGACACTATCCAATGCCTTGTGTATTACACTCTGGCCAGGAGGAACATGAACTATACCTCGCTCCATATTCCTGCAATCATTCAGCCTTCTAATTTCTTTTTTTTTTTTTTCCTTTTTGTCGTGTCTGGCAACGGATCACAACCCTCAGTGTCGTGCCCGCACCAGACTGGGACTGGCAACGGGATCGCAACCCTCGGTGTTGCTCCCGCACCTTGCTCAGCCAGT
>NW_007761591.1:0-306 GCF_000696425.1 Galeopterus variegatus
CAGACATGAAACTAGAAGCCTCGTGGAAATGGAACAGACAAGCCTCAACGCCTTTGCATGGAGGCGACGCTTGTCAACAGCAACCCCACTGCCAGGGGAGAGGTCAGTGCTGAGGTTCTTGAAGTCTTTCCTTGGAACCTGGGATGCCAATCCCTTTCTGGACACGGAGGCTTTGGTAGAGTGATGATAAAACCCAAATTTTCCCTGGGACAAATGCCAGATGTACACGCTTTAGTCAAATTTACTTTCCTTTTTATTTGTCTGAGTCCTCAAATCCAAAAGCATTGCTTAGTAATCTGCCTGTAA
>NW_007761591.1:5891-6402 GCF_000696425.1 Galeopterus variegatus
CTGTTTAGAATGTGGAGTCACAGAGGAGAGGGAGGCGTCTGTGCAGAGTGCTCTGGCAAGCATTGGGCAGGTGACTCCCAACTGCACAATGACATGTCTAGTGATAGCAACTTAAAGTACTGTAGATGACAGTCACATGTCTTCAAACCCCTGGAATGTTCCACGTAGGTGGGTTGTCAGTCTTATTTCAACATTTCAGAAGATTCAGACATGAAACTAGAAGCCTTGTGGAAATGGAACAGACAAGCCTCAACGCCTTTGCATGGAGGCGACGCTTGTCAACAGCAACCCCACTGCCAGGGGAGAGATCAGTGCTGAGGTTCTTGAAGTCTTTCCTTGGAACCTGGGATGCCAATCCCTTTCTGGACAAGGAGGCTTTGGTAGAGTGATGATAAAACCCAAATTTTCCCTGGGACAAATGCCAGATGTACACGCTTTAGTCAAATTTAATTTCCTTTTTATTTGTCTGAGTCCTCAAATCCAAAAGCATTGCTTAGTAATCTGCCTGTAA
>NW_007761592.1:0-698 GCF_000696425.1 Galeopterus variegatus
ATGAAATGAACTTTAAAAAAAGGTACATTTAATACAGCGATAAACTGTTGGATGGAAATTAGATTGAAATGGGAGAAGGGGAGTTCCTTGGGGGAACTCTGGATCAGCACACTAGGGAATGTCTTTAAGAAAAGAAAAGAATGGGGAGCAGAGTCTGAATGATAAACCCCACTGGTCCATTTTGATTAACAAATGCTTTTTTCCTCCAAGTCATAGGATGGGAACAGTGGCGAGTTTTAGTCACAGAAAAAGCACACTTCATGCTTATATCCCCAGCCTGGCAGTTTTAATATCTTTTCCAGGTACTGATGAGTACATTCTTTCTCCAAAATGTGTGAGTGCTTTCAATCATACAGTTCTCTTTATAGTAATCCCCAACTAGATTCAAAAGGTCAACCTTATGTCTAAAATATCCTCAATTCTTTGAGCCATTTCTCCCAAAGGTTTTCATAAGCCCCCTATAGGACTAGAAATCCTGTGCAGGGAAACTCGATGCTTATAAAGAGAACCAGCTTCCTGAGGTGTAACCCCTGTCCCTACAACTTGACCCACAGATCCCTGAAGCTCTGGTGGAGACTGTTTTCCCATCAGGGGCTTCTTCTTACTTCAGCAGTTACTCAGACTCCCAGGAAGATCCCGATTGTCTCAAAAATGACAGCTTCTAGGTGAATTAACCAAGGTTTCCCCGTAAGTCCTCT
>NW_007761592.1:6197-6402 GCF_000696425.1 Galeopterus variegatus
GAAGTGAGGGGAGATGGGATAAGACTATTTGGTTAAGTTGTATTCCTGTTACATGCAACCAAGATGTACCAGCCAAAATGATACAGGCTGGTTCTGATCATATCAAAGCCATTGATCAAGTCACTTTAGCCTGAACAAACCAAAATCAAAAATCCCATCAACTGCATTGGCAAAACAAATCTGTTGTATGGGCATGCATTGAGCA
>NW_007761593.1:0-6402 GCF_000696425.1 Galeopterus variegatus
TGCTGTGTGTTAGAAGCTCTCCAATGTGTAGATGTAGCAAATATCTGTTGTTTATAGGTTTGTTTCTGACTCAAAATTTTCAGCTCTTTGTAGATCAGTGCTATGTCTTATTTATTTCTGTATCCACTCACATAATGTAGTGCTTGGTACAAAATAGTTTCTTAATACATGTTTCATGAATGAATGAATGAAAAGAAGGGAACAGAAAAAATAGAATAGTGTACAGTAGGGTAGATAAAGTAGAATAGAACAGAATCCCACTGAATCTTGGTGCTGAGCTAAGTACTGCAGGAAATTCAAAGAGCAGTTCTTTAAACTAAGATTCTTACTGTGCGAGGGCTGATAGAAAACTCTGCTGCCCCAGGCCTCCAAAAGCTTGGAACAGCAGGACAGTGAAAAGCACACTCGTCCTAGGGATCTTCCCTCTTGCCTCGGAAAATAAATTTGGGGCATTGAATTTCTTCTCAATGACCCCCCCTGGAGGCAAAATGTGCAACTAAACTGTGCTACATGATAATAAAAATATAAGACCCCCCAAATATAAATCCTTATTATATTTTTATTTCAAGAATTCTATGTACAGCCTTTTTACAATATGCATATTTTTGAAAATATTTTAAATATGCCCAAACTTGGTGCTTTTGCATATTATTCTAAACTACACAGTCTGTCACATGCAACCCTTTATCATTAATCCTGTTCTAAAGGTGGTGATGGAGTTTGGATGTGTTGTCCCCTCCAAAACTCACGTGGAAATTTGATCTCCAATGTGGCGGTGTTGGGAGCTGTTTGAGTCATGGGGGCGGATCCCTCATGAATGTATTAATGCTCTCCCTGGTGGAGGGGGGATTAATGAGTGAGTTCATGCTCTATTAGTTCCCTCGAGAGCTCATTGTTTAAAAAGACCCTGGCACCTTCTCTCTCTCTCTTGCTTCCCTCTCCTGCTTCCTGTTGCCATGTGATCTGCTTGTACCCGCCGGCTGCCTGCCACTTTCCACCATGAGTAGAAGCAGCCTGAGGTCCACACCAGATGCAGCTGTCTCAGAATCGTAAGCCAAATAAACCTTTTTCCTTTATAAATTACCCAGTCTCAGGTGTTTCTGTTATAGCAACACAAAATGGACTAAAACAGATGGGGAGACTGAGGCTCAACAAAGCCATGGGAGCTGTCCAGGATAGCACAGTTGGAAAGTGGCATAGCTGGTGCTCAGTCCCTGACCCCAGATACTGTGTATGCCAACACGAGGGAAGGGTTGCTTTTAAAGGATAAAATAGAAAGCTCTTGCTGCCTTTGGGTTTGGTAAATATATTCATTTTGTATGTTTGTTATGTTATTATATTCCCTTTCTCCTAGATCTAATGGTACTCCCCCATGCATCCGTTTTTCTGGATCCTAGTCTTGTTGGGGGTTCTGCTTCAGTTTCCTCCAAGGAGCCTTCCTTGAATATGCCAAGCCAGACTGATGACAGCCTCCTCTGGATTCTGTTGTTAGGCCATCCTGTTTGCATCACTTGCTTAGTGCTTTGCAAAGACTACATTACATACGTAGTTATCTTTTTATTTACATGCTTGATCCTCAGCTCAGTAATAAAACTGCCAAATATTAGACCTGGAAGGCCCCGAGTTAAAATCTTAGCTCTACTGCTCATGAGCTGTGTGTCAATGTGCATGTTATTTTACTTCTCTGTGCCCTAGTTTCTTCATTTTAAAAATGCGGAACAAAACTACCTTCTCATAGGGTTGTCATAATGAGGCAATGAGTTAATACATGCAAAGTTGGCAGTTTTAATCAGCTATTTTCTTAGGCCTATGGTTAAAGACATAGAATTTGTTCCTCAAAGAAAGCTGAATCTGAAAAAAAGAAGGTACTTGAGGTCTGTCTGTTCTATGCACTCCCTTTATGGGCACACTGCACCCCATCAGAATCCCTGGAACTCCAAGGAGCATAGTTTAAAAACCACTAATTCATCCAATATTCTTTATGGATTTAAAAAACAAAGGCCCAGAGAGGTGAGATGACTTCTCTAAGCTCACACAGCCAATAATTGGAAGAGAACTCTAAGAACACTTGGGCCAGGACTCTTCACAGTTACACCAAACAAGACCGTGTTTTATCCTTTATGTACTCCTTTTCCCCTGCTGTCTTCTTTCCCCAGCAAAAAGCCCTGCATGGTTCCATTCATCCACTGAGTATGTAAATATGACTAAGACCAATCTCTGCATTTATGGAGCTCACACTCCAGGGGGAAGGGGAGATAGAAACATAACAGGTAATTATGATGAAAGAGGACGGATGCAGTGATAGAGGTATATGCACAGGGGGCACAGATGAGGGATAATTAATCTAGACTTGAGCCAAAGGTGAAATGATGGGTAGGAGGGAACAAGGCAAACTGAGCAGTCGGGGGCATTCCTGACCCTGGGCACAGCCTGGGCAAACTCACAGAGGCAGGGAATAACATGACCTCTCCTAGGAACTGCAAAGTTTCCTTTTCCTGCTACAGCGTGAAGTGGAAGACAAGTGCGGAGTGAAGGGGGTGGAGAGAAAGTCAGGAGTCACATACTTGCCATACTTTAGGAGGGAGAGGGGCATACACCCCATGTTGGAACATCTGTGGATTGGTTTTCATTTCCAGAACTACATATTTTGGTTTGAAGTTGAGCGACTTTACGTTTCAGGGAAAATAGAAAAACAGCCCATGTTTTTGAAGGAGTGTTGGAACAGAGCATCACCAAACACATTTGTATCTTCTAAAGTGATGGAAAAGGGAAAATTCTCCCCAACTTTATGCCAGTGCAGAAGTGCTGAGAGTCAACAAAATAAAGACATTGACTAATCACTCTCTGTGTTGCTGAGGTACATATCTGCTTTGATGAATGGAATGCAACTGTGAAGACAGTTACCAAATACTGTTCAAAGCTACCTTAGTTAGCAACACTTGTGCTCCATTTCTACCTGAGAACAAATTCTTCAAGTCAGATAAGGTGAAAATTTTGCAGAGCTTGAAAAGAGACAATTAATGGATGTGCTTAACTCTGGCCAGATGTGGGGACTGTTAGCTTGAGATACACCGGCCCTGGGGTGTGCAGACCTTCCCCAGTGTGACCTGGGGATAGGGAGCAGAGGTGGGGAGAAAAAAAGGAGCCTCTGTGGCTGTGACAAGGAGACCTGGCAGTCACAGTCTATTCATTAGTGTCTCTGCTCCTCCCCTGCTGTTATATTAATATAATAAATTGTTCACAGGTGCATCAAATGAGGTTTAGATGATCTCTGGGAGCTCTGTTACCCAAACAGGCCAAATTAGGAAGAGCAGATGCACCAGGCAAAAACTACAGTCCTGTGGCAAAAGTACAAAGCTTGAATTAATGAAGGTCGGAGCTCACATTTGGCTTTGATGGCCATCACAGCAGCGGGATTTGGCCCCCTGTTTAACTCTTGCTTGCCTAGAAATGCTCTCTGCCTCCACTTTTGGGGCACTAGGATGGATGGGGTGAGTGTCCTATGGTAATGGTCATCTCCTCCAAATAATAATGAGAGTATGAATAAGAACACTGGCTCCCATGGATTGGCCTTTATTGTGTGGTTGTACAGGTTTTTCCCTGCACACAAAGGCTCCCAAACAAAGGGATGAATGAGGGTTGAGATCCATCCTATGTTATCCTCACCAAACTGTGTGCCCTGCCAGGGCTGCATCCTTGGAGGAAGGAACACCTTTTCTTAAGTGGCACAAAGGCCCTGTGTGCTCAACAAATGATGCTCTCTAACTATGGCCTTTTTCTAATTCTCATGGAAGTACCCTATGGACCAGTGGTGGCCCCCACAAGCATTATCTCTCTTCCTACAACAACCCTGTAAGGTGGGCATCATATTAGGATTCCTGCCTAACAGATTAGAAAAAACTAAAGGCCAGAAAGATGAAGCAACATGGTGAGAGTTACTCATAGCAGAGCAAAGATTTGATAAAATGCTGAAGCAAATTCCACTTCATCTGGAATTTCAAATTCCAGAGGAATGAGGAAAGAGAGAGAGGATACACTGACAAGGTGGCATGAGGGGAGCACTGGCTCCATAGTCAGGAGGTGTAACTTTAATCTTTGCTCTACATAATTTGTGTTGGTCCTGGAATGAACGACTACCTTGAGTCTCTGATCCCTCCTCCATAAAATAAGAGTTGCACTAGGTGGCTGATCTCCAAGGTCCTTTCTAGTTTAATGTCCAGGAAGTACAATGGACTTTTCTTTTGGTTCATTTTTTTTTCTGCAAGAGAATATTAAAAATACATAAACTCCATATATTTTAGAGGGTGATCTGGCAACATATACCAAAAACCATACAAATGTTTATGCATACCCTTTTACACAAGAATTATGTCTGCAGAGTATCTCAAGGAAATTATAAAAAGGAAGAGAGCTCTGAGTGTAAAGTCGTGGCATTTGTTATCATGTCAAACTGCAAACACCTAAATGCCCAACAATAGGTGAGTGGTTATATAAATTAAAGCCTATATGAGGGTACTTTGAGAAAAGTTCATGGAAAAATTTGCATTACCTTTTCATTCTATTTTCCACAAACTTTTTGAAGTACCCTTGCATATGTGATAGGATGGTTGGCTGTTATAACATACCAAATGTGATACCTATCCAACTTGAAATAGACACGTGTGTTTATGAATTAAAATTAAGTGGAAAACAGAGTTTAAAATTTTATGTAAACTATATCACAAGTATAAAAAACATCTGCAGGTTGATTGGAAGAAAAGGCAACATGAAGGGTTATTGAAAAGTTGGTGGAAAAATGGAATTAAAAGGTAATGTGAATCTTCCCCCGAACTTTTTGAAGACCCTTCATGAAATAGTTTATTTTGGTAATAGTTTCATGAGTAGTTTAGAAAAATTAATTTTATAATTTTGTCACTTTATCACTTTGACCAATATAAGGTTTTCATTAAAACTTTTTGACTCATATATTTATCTTATGATTATAAAAGTAACGCTCAGTATATAAATTTAGAAGTTAAAAAAAATGTAAAGAAGGAGAAAACATTCAAATTCCATTTCTCAGGGAAACAATTGTATGATTTTGGTATTTTTCTAGTTTTAAACATTCCTTTGTTTTTTCCTTTACATAGGTGTATCATTCTCTTTATATAAATCCGAATCCTGTTTAGCTTTTTAAAATTTGATTTATGTCATATTTTTACATGTTATTAAAAAGGTTTACAAAAACCTAATGTCAGTGGACAGAAATTGGGGTCAAGGGCAGCCCACATATCACAGTTGTTGGCAAACACAGAGAGGTGTGAATACATCTCTTCTGCTAAATGGCAAGTACTTGGGAAAACATAATCAACATAAGGAGTGAAAAAATGCTATAGGATAAGGGGAAAGGAATGATGTATTCAGACTTCTGAAAGTTATCTACTAGTAGAGTTATCTACTCTAGAATAAATAGAATTATTTTCAAATATTTTTTTCCAAATTATTTCCAAATAAATAAAGTATTTCCAAATAATTTTGGAAATCTATTTGGCATCCTCAATATATGCAAAAAGGCATGATCTCCATGAAACGGGAGCCAAAAAGCCACAAGAAGAGAGAAAGGATAAAAGTAAACTAAAAATGTAACAGCAAAATTAAAGTCTGCATTGGAAGTACAGGGGTAATGGATGCTGGCTCCTTGTGCAGCTGAAAATCCATGCACAACTTTTGAGTCCCTCAGAACTTTGCTAATAACCCACTATTGACCAGAAGTCTTACTAAAAACATAAACAGTCAATTCACACATATTTTGTATGTTACATGTATTATATACTGTATTCTTACAATAAAGTAAGCTAGAGAAAAGAAAATGTCATTAAGAAAATCATAAGGAAGAGAAAATACATTAATAGTACTGCAGTGTATTTATTGAAAAAAATCTGCATATTATTGAAAAATCTCATGGGCCTGCACCATTCAAAACTGTGCTGTTCAAGGGTTAACTAGTAGAAAACAGACTTGGCACTGAGAGAAATGAGATTTGTGATGGAGAGAAGAGATTTGGAAAACCCTTGGAGGGAAAAAAAGGACAAAAACAGTAGAAAATAATGAGAGAGAAGAGCATAAAGACAGGATGGTAGAGAAAAATCCAACGTGAGAATTATATGATTGACTGAGGAGCAAATGAAACTGCTGAAAGAGCAGCAATGATCAAAGACACAATTTAGGAAAACTTTGCTGAGAGAAAAACAAAAGCATCATTTAATCCGTCATAATTTCAATTCTGCTTCATATTTAAATTATTTCCAATATTTTGCTAAATATCTTAACATGATCTTTTTAATGTATAAATCATTGTACAAATTTTAGATTATTTGCTTATGATAGAGTCCTAGACTGGGAGAGTAAATGTCTTTTTTTTAA
>NW_007761594.1:0-655 GCF_000696425.1 Galeopterus variegatus
TTAGAGATGATTTGAAGTTGCTGCATAGCTTCTCATGCATAGATGGAAATCAGAAACGTGCGGTGGTCGGACCAGGTGACTAAACAGCTTTTCCCTAGCTCTCCTCCTCTTCTCCTGAGACTGAATCAAGGGACTAGGAACTGGAATTGAGTGGTGGGGAACCGAGTGGAGTGGAGTAGTGAACTGTCAGGGAGTGAGGGCATGGGAATCTGTCGTGAGGATTTTGATCGTGGGGTCCAGGTGGACAGAAGCACCTGAAGCAGCTGACAGAGGCTGAGGGATGGAAAGGTTCAGTGACTGGAAGCTGTTGTGTCAAAGAGCTGCTCTCAGGGTGTGTGGGGATGTAGCCATGGGCTGTCATAGGGGGTTGTGACCACTGGGAGGGCTTCCAACATTCAGGATTCAGATGTGCAGTCTGGGTATGGCTGACTCACATGTGTGGCTGAGGGGAGGTGGGTATAAAGTTGGTAGGGGAGGAGCAAGGTCTAAATTGAGAAAAAAAGTCACCTCCTCAGTCAAAAAAAAAATCAGAAAAATACAAATGAAATTCTGCCATTTGCAGCAACATGTATGAGCTTGAAGAAAATTATGTTCAGTGAAATAAGCCAGGCACAGAGGGAAAAATACCGCATGTCCTCACTCATAAGTGGGAGCT
>NW_007761594.1:5990-6402 GCF_000696425.1 Galeopterus variegatus
GAAAGGGAAAAATTAATTTTGTTTTTATCTACAGAGTCAGTTGACATGGCATGATTTACCTCCTCTCATTTTCTTTTCCCCATGGGTGTACTTGCATTTGATTCAAGAAACTTTTATAAGGTACCTATGGCATTTCAAATCTATATATTAAACATATTTTTAGGGATGTGTGCATATTATATATTCTTTGATATCCCGCTATGTATTTATTTTAAATTGTTTGTTCTGTGTATAATCTAAATGATATATACATGTCAGTATTGCCAAGGCAAGCATAAATTCTTTCTTAGGTCAATACTACCTGTAAAGGTGTTTCTGGAGGTTATGCTCTCTTTTCTCTCTACTTCTGCGTTTGTAGAAAGAGCCGGGATGTTGAAGTCACACAGATATGAATTCAAACCCCAACTTTATT
>NW_007761595.1:0-598 GCF_000696425.1 Galeopterus variegatus
AGCAATAAATTTTGTTTTTCTGTATAAATCACCCAGTCTCAGGTATTCTGTTATAGCAACACAAAAATATAGTGATGTTCTTCTTTACAGCAAGAACACAGCAATTTTTAATCATCTCATTTTAAATACATTTAAAAATATACATTTTAATATTCACATCTTTGATTAATGTGAAATTGATTTCAGTGGAGGTACGGATTTTTCTGTCTTTTTTCTTTTTGTTGGTTGGCTAATTTTGTTTTATTTTATTTTATGACTTACAAGATGTCAGGTTGGCTATTTAAGTTATTTATTTTCATTTTTTTATAGTTTATTAATGTACATATTAAAGATTTTTCTCTGAGTTCTACTTTGGCTGTATCCTATAGGTTCTGGTATGTAGTACTGGATTAGTCCATTTCTGTTGCTTATAACAAAATACATGGAACTGGGTGATTTATAAAGAAAAATGAAATTTACTGCTTCCAGTTTCTGAGGCTGGGAAGTCCAAAGTCCATCTGGTGGTGGCGACAGTGACTCAGAGGTCTCACATTGCAAGATGGTGGAAGCAGAGAGTGAGAGAGAGAGAGAGACAGACTCTCCTCTTCTTTTAAAGTCC
>NW_007761595.1:2481-3996 GCF_000696425.1 Galeopterus variegatus
AAATATACTAATAGATCAATTACTGGATGTATCATCTTTTAAAAATATTTATTTATTTATTTATTATTTTTATTTTAATATTTATTGAATAAAAATTGATTATACATATTTTGGGGGTTCAACACTGAGATGTTGATCAAATCAATATTACTAGCATATATATTGTTACAAATCATAATTATTCTTTATGTCCCTTGTCCAATCTCACCCATCCCCCTCTCCCTCCATCCTCTCCCCTCTAATTACCCTAGATTTCTTCTCTCCTTCTGAAAGAATAATGGTTACTCTGTTGATTTGTTGCCTAGATGATCTGTGCAATGCTGAGAGGTGTGATCATGTCCCGCAATATTATTGTAGAGTAGATGCTTCTTCTGTCACTCTGAAACGGGCTTTGTGGAGAGAGACAGCCTCTTTTTATCTCTCCTGGTAACTCTCCTTGTGTCAATGTGCTCCAGTGGCTAGCAGACCATCTGCATGGTGGTTGTGGCATCTAGCTACTTTTGTGGCAGCTGTGGATATTGTGGTAGCTGTGGTGGGCCACTCACATGGAGGTGATGTTTTTGGCATGCTCTTTGGTGCTGGTGGTGTGCCTGGTTGTGGGGAGTGTCCAGTCCCTGGCTCCATACCCCAGGTCCCCAGGTGGGCTCTGAGGCACTGGTGCAGTGTGCATGGTTGTGGGAGGAAAGTCTGGTCCCTTCTCCATGCCTTGGGTCCCCAGGCAGGCCCCAAGGCACTGGTGCAGTGTGCATAGTTGTGGGAGGGGGGGGGTCCAGTCTCTTCTCCATACCTCAGGTCCCTGGGTGGGCCCCGAGGTACTGGCACAGTGTACCTGTTTTGGGAGGGGGATCTGGTCCCTGGATCCTTGCCTCAGGTCCCTGGGTAGGCCCCAAGGCACTGGTTCAGTGTGCCTGGTTTTGGAGGGGGTCCAGTTCTCTTCTTTATGCCTTGGGTCCCTGGGTAGGCCCCAAGGCACTGATGTGGTGTGCCTGGTTGTGGCCAGGGAGTGTGGTCCCTGGCTGCATGCCTGCCCCAGGCTCCTGGTGGGCCCTGCAGTGCTGGAGTCGTGCCTGGTTGTGGGAGGTGGGTCCAGTCCCTGGCTCCATACCCCAGGTCCCTGGACAGGCCCTGAGGCACTGGCACAGTGTGCCTGGTTGTGGGAGGGGTGTCAGGTCCCCTTCTCCATGCCCCAGGTCTTTGGGCAGGCCCTGAGGTGCTGGCACAGTGTACCTGGTTTTGGAGGGGTCTGGTCATGCTTCTCCATGCCTCAGGTCTCTGGGCAGGCCCCGAGGTGCTGGTGCAGTGTGCCTGGTTGTGGCCAAGGGGTCTGGTCCCTGCCTGCATGCCCTAGGCTCTGGGTAGCGCCTGGTTGTGGGAGGAGGCTGTGGTCCCCAGCTCCATTCCTTGGGTCCTTGGGCAGGCCCCGAGGTGCTGGTACAGTGTGCCTGGTTGTGGGAGGGGGTCCAGTTCTCTTTTCCATGCCTCAGGTCCCCAGGCAGGCCCCAAGGTGCTGGTGCA
>NW_007761595.1:5500-6402 GCF_000696425.1 Galeopterus variegatus
CAAGTCAGTGCATTATCCAACATTTGATCTTTTCCCATTTGATAGTAAAAAAACAAAATAACGGCATATTAAAATTTTATTTTAATTTTTCCAATTGTGAGTGAAGCTGAACATGTCATTTTTCACAGGCATTTGTATTTCCTTTCCTGAAATATCTGCTTATAATCTTTGCCCATTTTTCTCTTAGACTCTTTATCTTTTTCATATTGAGTGTGGGGGCTTTTTATATATTAAGAAATTATTTCATGGCAGAAGGAGCATTTTTTTTTTCAAAAAAAATTATTTTTTTACTTTATGCATTTTTTTCCAATGTGGAAATTTAAAAAAAGAAAAAATTCTTAGCTGTCAAGAATTGTAGTTTCCCCTTTTATGTGATTGCGGTGGATTGAATTAATTCCCCCCCAAACTCACTGAAGCTTGAACTATGTTCCTCAAGTTTTATGTATTAGAAACTTAGCTCCTACTGTGACTGTTAAGAGGGTGGGAAATCCTATTATGGTAATTGAAAGGTGGAGCCTTGAAGAAATATTGGATTGTAGGGCCACGCTATATTGAATGGATTAAAAATGGTGGTGAGGGGTGTGGTTCTGAGGGCTTTAAAAGGAGAGAGTCTGTCTCTTTCTCTCTCTCACTCTCCGCTTCCTCCATCTTGCAATGTGAGACCCCTGAGTCACTGTCACCACCACCAGATGGACTTTGGACTTCCCAGCTACAGAAACTGTAAGCAATAAATTTTGTTTTTCTGTATAAATCACCCAGTCTCAGGTATTCTGTTATAGCAACAGAAAAATATAGTGATGTTCTTCTTTACAGCAAGAACACAGCAATTTTTAATCATCTTATTTTAAATACATTTAAAAATATACATTTTAATATTCACATCTTTGATTAATGTGAAATTG
>NW_007761596.1:0-410 GCF_000696425.1 Galeopterus variegatus
AGAATGACCCTCTTACTAACATGACCATCGCTGCCATTGCAAAAGAACAACTCAAAGCCTTTCTTACCTTAGTTACATATGTAGATGCTTGGGTGTGTTTTGACTTTTTGCAAAGTGTATAATTTATTGGAATAACAAAAGTCAGAATCTTTCTTTTGGACCTCAGCCATACCACTCTGTAAAATGTAAAGATTGTAGAGAACTACTAACATGTTTTTGGTCATATACCTTAACTCTCAGCAATAATCCTGCTTTTCACCTCAAAATATATCATTTTGTGACTAGAAACTACTCCTGACTTGGTATAATTTGTTGATGCTCTCATTAAGATGTGTTTTTCATATTTTCATATGTTATCCTATTCTATTGATAGTCTAAATCTATTGCGTGGTGGAAATTATCTATGACAC
>NW_007761596.1:5812-6402 GCF_000696425.1 Galeopterus variegatus
TTAAAAGCTGCAAAAGAAAAGCATCAAGTCACCTATGAGGGAACCCCTATCAGACTAACATAAGACTTTTCATCAGAAACCCTAAAAGCCAGAAGAGAATGGATGATATATTCAAAATACTAAAATACAAAACTTTCCAGCTAAGAATACTTTACCCAGCAAGACTATCCTTCTGAAATGAAGGATAAATAGTATATTTCCCAGAAAAGCAAAAATTATGGGGGTTCACTACCACAGCACCAGCCTTTCAAGAAATTCTCAAGGAAGTTCAGGGTCTGCTACCCAAAAAATAACCATCACTACCATGAATGCTCAAGATGGAAAAGGAAAAAAAAACAAAAAAACAAAAAAAAAACAGTAAAATAAAATGTTAGTAATAAAGAGGAAAAAAAGTTGTCCACTATTCCAAGAAACCAACAAACACAGAAGACAAACAGTAAATCAGAATGTAAGAAACAAAAGGTATTTAAAGCATACAAACAAAAATCAATATAATGACAGAAGTAAATCTATACCTTTCAATAATTATTCTTATTGTAAAAGGTTTGAAATCCTCAAGGAAGACACAGACTGACCGATTGGATGAAAAA
>NW_007761597.1:0-313 GCF_000696425.1 Galeopterus variegatus
GTAATTATTCAGGGGAACAGGAGACCAAGTAAAAATACCGGTGGCTGGCAGTGATGGCCTGCCTGAGCTCGGAGAACGCACGTCTGTGGTGGCACCAGTTTGTATCCTCCTTGCTTTCCTCCAACAGCACTGAGCGACTTAAGTGTGATAGCTAAGACAAATGGCAGGTAAACGTCAGGGCCAGGACCAAAGGGAATCAAAGGCGAGAGTGAGAAAGCAGAGGGACAGGAAAACTGGAGGAATTCACACCCTGAAGTCCAGGTGAGGCAGAAATGCCAAGAGGCTGAGGTGAGAAAAGGGAATATTTGAGTTT
>NW_007761597.1:5523-6402 GCF_000696425.1 Galeopterus variegatus
GAGGCCTAAGTGGGTAGAGAGCGTCAGGGACCAGCTGCCCCTCTCCTGACATGGGGATCCCAAGGAAGAGAGAGGAACCTCAAACTAAGATTAGCTATACCACCCCTTCAGTAGAACAAAAGGTTCAAAAGAGAAATTATGTTGGATCATAAAAAGATTGTTACATTCCTTGCCAGCTTGAATTGTGGACCAGGATTCACATCCACTCCACTCCACCAGCAGAGAGTAAAGTGTTAGCCCTTCAGGAGTATTGCACAGACCTGCATTTTAAATTGTGGATTCCTAAACACTCCAGGGCCTTCAATACCCAAGGGAGGGAACTTACATGGAAACATGTCCCATTCCTGCACCAGCCTTTGCTAAAGGCTTCCAGCCCTCTCCTAAAAAAAGAACGGTGGCTCAGATGCCCTGGACTCTGGATTCCTAGGGCTCCCCGTACCCCCACTCCCCGCAGGTTTTTATCATTTGTAAAGCAAAACAAAGCATTCTGTGTTCGTTACAACGGTGAGAAAGATGAAGACAATTACGTGGTAGTTCATTTCAGTGGAGCATTCTTACTCAGTCTCTGCCTGAGCTCCTGCTCCTTAATTTCTAGCATTTATGAGCCAAGTCAACTAAACACTCTCGATTACTTCCAGTAACCAGACATTGTCGGGCCTCCCTGAGCTGAGTCCTAGTGAACACAGTAAAGAGTTTTATTCTTCCTTTTATTAGACAAAGGTAAGCCCCCATGGGTAGCGGCTTTTGTCTGTTTTGTTTACTGGTGTATGCAGTGTGCCGAGAATGAGGCCTGGCACGGGGAAGGCATCAGTGGGCATTTGCTGGATGAACAGAACCGCGTTTCTCTCCTGTGAATGAGGCTTGTCCCACTTGCAGGCC
>NW_007761598.1:0-209 GCF_000696425.1 Galeopterus variegatus
ACCTGGTTAAATGAGCCCAGCTACTGGTGGATTTACCATGACCAAGGAAAGATGCACCAGTGAGCTTGTATCAGGGTTAAATTATCTGTTTAGAAGACAGACACACACTGATAAGTTACATGGTCTTGTTTCTTCTCCTGTGTTGTTTTTCTCCTTTGGTCCCACCAGCCAATGGCCTCTGAGTAACAAAGGCAGTGGTAAAATTCTCC
>NW_007761598.1:5940-6402 GCF_000696425.1 Galeopterus variegatus
TCCCTATCCCCACCAAGGTTAAGCTGCACCCATTAAAACCCAGGAATTGGGTATAATAAAACTTGAAAAACTGGATCCCAAAGGATCAGCTCCTTTTGATGTTCAGTAGGCCCCACCTGGCATTGCTAACTATGTACTCTTCTTTCAGACTGCAAGATGCGACTCCCTGGACCCATCATACCTGGTTAAATGAGCCCAGCTACTGGTGGATTTACCATGACCAAGGAAAGATGCACCAGTNCCTCCCACACCAGCTCCCCAGCCCCCACCCCTGGAAACCACTGAAACCAGCTATTTGTGAGGCCTGTTTAAGACAACGTCATTCATAGACACGCCTGTGCCTGCTTCCCCCTCATCCACCCCTGGCCCTTTTTCTACAGAAATGGTGGCATATTAGAGATGGCTTCTTACAACTTAATGTTTTCATGTAAAATTATGTTTGGGTTTTATTTTCTTCGTATC
>NW_007761599.1:0-502 GCF_000696425.1 Galeopterus variegatus
TTTTTTATTTAGATACAATTGTATGCTTACAGAAAAGTTACAAGGAATTTCCATATGCCCTATCCATATTCATCAATTGTTTATATTTTGCCCCAATTTCTCTATCATTCTCTCTCTTTTTCTAAACTATTTGAGAGTCAGTTGCAGACAACATGCCACTTTATCCTTAAATACCTCAGCAATTATTTCATAAAAACAAGGGCATTCTCTTACATAAGCACAGTACATTTACCAACATCATTTATATAATACTATTATCTAATCCATAGTCTATACTCAAATTTCATCAACTGTCCCTGTGCTGTCCTTTACATTTCTTTTTCAGGATCACAATTCACATTTAGTTGTCAAGTTTCTCTGTCTCTTTAAACTTTTTAATCTCTTTAATCTTTCCTCAGTGTTTATTTTGCTTTTTGACCCTGACATGTTTAAAAAGTATCAGTCAGTTATTTTGTGGAATGTCTCTCAATTGGGGCTTGTCTATTATTTCCCGATGATTAGA
>NW_007761599.1:6060-6402 GCF_000696425.1 Galeopterus variegatus
ACACCAGGCCATTGTCTCAGGAGCTGCATGCTTTATTGGGGCTGGTCACGTATGTGGACCCAGATCCCATTCCAAAGATCATGGACATTGCTCCACCTCTCCCACAAGTATGGGAGGGGGTAGGCAGTCCCTCCCCTGCTCCATATCTGGTAAACTGATAGTAGAAGCTGAAAAAATCCACCCACCTCTCATTCCTTCGTTGTGTGGTTGGACTCTGATGTTATCAGGTTTAAAGAAGGAACTAGCCAATTAGCCAGTGGGCCAAGCTACAAGTGGTATGATGACCCATGAGCTGATGCTGCTCAGTGCAGTTACTGACAGCTGGGCTATTTGGAAAGGCTT
>NW_007761600.1:0-455 GCF_000696425.1 Galeopterus variegatus
CCTTTCTTCTTCGAAGTTATCAATTTGGGGCCGGCCCATGGCTCACTTGGGAGAGTGTGGTGCTGATAACACCAAGGCCGTGGGTTCGGATCCTATATAGGGATGGCTGGTTTGCCCACTGGCTGAGCGTGGTGCTGACAACACCAAGTCTAGGGTTGAGGTCCCCTTACTGGTCATCTTTTTTTTTTAAAAAGAAGGTATCAATTCATTGACTTTGGTGATTTCCCAGCTTTCTTTCTTTCTTTTTCTATTTTGACAACAGGACTCTTTCTTAAAATGAAATCTTATATTCAATCCCAGTGCATAAAGCAGATGGAAGTGACACTATGCAGATTGAAGAGGGGGTGAGGCCCAGGAATCCCACCAGGTGGGCTCCCCACTCCCTGACTACCCTGGGTGATTTCTGAGGCACATTTGAGGTATCCTGGGGTTCCACAAAGCTGCATTGGAAAACT
>NW_007761600.1:5761-6402 GCF_000696425.1 Galeopterus variegatus
GCTGCCTGCATGGCAGTGGTGGCTTCAGTGGCAGCAGACTGCTCACACAACAATGGTGGCTGCCTGGCAGTGCCACTGGTGGTGGCAGCTGTAGCAGTGGTGGTTGCAGTATCCACCTGCTTGGGTGTGGTGTTCACAGCAGCAGTCCATGCAGCTGCAACGTCTGCAGTTGGCAGTGGGGTTACTTTGCAGTGGTGGCAGCGACATTGGTGTCTGCCACTGCCTTCTTTGCATCTGTGCTGTCCTTGGCAACCTCATGGGGATAGCAGCAGCACTGTTGGCTGTAGCTGCCTGCCTTGCATCTGTGGTGTTCACAGTGGCAGTGGGGTTTCCTTGTGGGGGGCAGCAGTGGTGCTGGCTACTGTAACTGCCTCACTTACATCTGTAATGTCTGCATGGCAGCAGGGTTAGCTCATGGAAGTGGCAGGGACACTGGTGGCTGCAACTGCCTCCCCCACATCTGCAGTGTCCTTGGCTACAGTGGTGTTATCTTGTGGTGGCTGCATCTGCCTCTCTTCCATCTGTGGTGTCCTTGGCAGTGTCCTCCATGGCAGCAGGGTTATCTCATGACAGCAGCAGTGCTGGTGGCTGCAGCTGTCTTCTTCATGTCTGCAGTGTCCTTGGTGGCAGCGGGGTTGTCT
>NW_007761601.1:0-258 GCF_000696425.1 Galeopterus variegatus
CTACAATTTCCAAAGAACTTCAATAAAGTTATATTATTTGGGGGTCTACTGTATTTTGACCCCAACATTTTTCAAGATG
Source organism: Galeopterus variegatus (assembly GCF_000696425.1). Taxonomy (NCBI): domain Eukaryota; kingdom Metazoa; phylum Chordata; class Mammalia; order Dermoptera; family Cynocephalidae; genus Galeopterus; species Galeopterus variegatus. The sequence continues at coordinate 80 of NW_007761601.1, forward strand.
GTATTTTAGGAAAATTAGAAATCTCATCTTAAAGTATGCACCTTTGGAAAGAAGCATAGTTCTTGTTGTATGCAGGTAACAGGGCTTTAATATTAGGAATTTGGGGACTGTGTTCTTTGATTTTAGGGGAGAAAAGGAAAAGGTTGACTAAGTGGCCAGAGCTGCTGACAAATCAGGCC
>NW_007761601.1:5792-6402 GCF_000696425.1 Galeopterus variegatus
TCTTCCACGTGTTGATGCAGATTAACTTAATGCCATTCTTGACTTCTCTTTTTTTAAAAAATTCCCATTCTTAGTACATTTTATTAGCATATTTTGTTGGTTCTATCCCCAAATCATAGCCAAAATGTAACTATTTCTCACCACCCCTACCTCTAACCCCTTGGTAAAATGCAAGATACTCTTATATTCTAGAATAGTCCCTCAGTACAAATATAACAGTTGCTTTAAAATTTAAGCTGGATCATATCACACTTCTGCTTAAATCACTCCAGTATTTTTAAACTCAGTATAAAACCCGAGTACTTAGCAGTATTAGACATCACTAGATGGACTGGCTCTGTCCCGCCTCGTCCCACCTCCTTGACTTCATCTTCTACCATGTCACCCCTTGTTCACTCTGTTTCAGCCACATTGGGCTCCAGGTGTCCTTAGTCATGTCACATATGTTTCCATTAATAGACCTTTGTACCTTTTAGAACTTGCTTACCCCCAAAGTCTGGACGGTTTATTCTCTCTTTTTCTTCAGACTTCTACTTCTACTAAAATAGCATTAAAGAGGTTTGTACTGGACACTCAAGAAGGAGAAAGAAGGAAAATCTTTATATGTATG
>NW_007761602.1:0-385 GCF_000696425.1 Galeopterus variegatus
CTAGTTGATCATGGTGTCTCTAGAAGTAAAATAGATGAGCAGGCTATAAATTCTTACTTGGTCTGTAGAAACAGAAGAGTCCAAGATAAAGTGAATAGAAGTCAACTTGAATCATATAAACAGAGTCATGACCCCTCAATCAGCTTTCAGGCTTGAGCCAGTTTACAGACCAAGAATCCCTTGAATGAAGGGGAGGCTAGATCCCTTTGAGGAAGCACCCCCCCTCCAACCAAGCACTGCCAAAAATTTATATAGTTAATGTTTCTCACAGTCTTCCCCAAAGTGACCTGCAGTGTTTTACCTGAGTAATTGTGGAATATGCATAAAAGCATATGTACTTCACAGGGCCTGGTTTTCCAAAGCCTTTCAGTTTCAAATATTGACC
>NW_007761602.1:3819-4197 GCF_000696425.1 Galeopterus variegatus
GGACTTCCTCAGAGATTCTGTCAATTTCCTAGAATTATAAATTAATTAATTTTAGGGTTTTTGGGGGGAGGTTATAGATAATAATGAATCTTCTCTAAAATAAATATATACTCAGTATACTTAGTGATAGATTTACAGTTATCTTTAGTAGAGACAGTTGCATAAATTTAAATTTGCAAAATTTAAATTTAAGAAGAAAGAAAAGAGTAAATATTCCTGTAACTAACATGGCATTCTGGTATAAGTAAATACCTGAATATACACGCAGTTCTTTTATCTGCTCAACTTCTTTTTCTAAGGGAAAACAGATTCAAATTTAATAATATTCATACTCATTTAAGTTAGAAGGTGAGTTTTTGCCATTTCCCCTAGAAAGTA
>NW_007761602.1:6117-6401 GCF_000696425.1 Galeopterus variegatus
GAGATGGGTTATGTTATGATTAACCCTTTTGATCAGATCAGGAGATCTAAACTCATCAAAGTAACTTAATCAATGTCACAGAGCTCCAAATTTCTGGGATAGATATCAGAGTCTGTGTTGTAACTCCTTTAATATATTTGATTTCCATAAACACTAGGGAAGTAGGTAGAGGCCTTTAATAGGCATTTACTTTTCAATCCACTGTCTATTTTTCTTTCAATGAGCACTAATTTGATGGAATTTAGATTATTATATCTACTGTTAGTTACACTATAGCCTAGGCA
>NW_007761603.1:0-280 GCF_000696425.1 Galeopterus variegatus
AGAGGAGGTGGCAGTAATCTTAGTGTGACAAACACTCCAGGTGATTCTAATGCACACTAAAATTTTAGAACTACTGGTCTAGGGGAAGATAAAAAGGAAAACACAATTTTGTGTGATAAGTGCTGCTATGGTTTGAATGTTGGTTCCCTCTGAAACTCATGTTGCAACTTAATCCCCATTGTAACAGCATTAAGAGGGTGGGAAGTCTGACTCTGGTATTTGAAAGGTGGGTCCTTTGAATGGATTAATCCTTTCATGGATTAATGGGTTAATGAATTAA
>NW_007761603.1:5869-6401 GCF_000696425.1 Galeopterus variegatus
TAATTTGTTTTTTCTTTCAGTTCTGTGTTGGATTATTCACTGTTCCCACCACTTAAACTCCGTACTGGAACTAATTTGTTGTCCTTTGCTTACTTCTAAGATGGGGGAACTTCCTGTGGGGACCAGCACTTGAGCCCTGTAGCTGAACTAAGTTGCTTCATTTCCACTGATTCCCTGAAGAAGGCTTTTTGTGCAGCTCAGGTTTTAATTGTTAACCTTGTATGTACTTCTGCGTCTTGTGAGGTCCAGTGCACCTGGGTTGTGTGGAATCTCTGGTCTGGGCCTGAGATTTTTCAGTAAACTGCACCCCCTGCAGTTCTACATTCCTGACCAGTCTCCACTGAGTGTCTCTGCACTGATTGGAGGACAGATCAGCTGTCCATGCTATGCCCCGATGCTCTCCAGCGGGCCTGTCTCCCCCACCCCCACATTCCAAACATTTCCCATGGGATGGGCCATGCAGTGGTCCCTTGTGATGACTCACCACCCACTGAGTGGCTCCATTTTTCCGTTGTCTGTGGCTCTTCGCTCC
>NW_007761604.1:0-2666 GCF_000696425.1 Galeopterus variegatus
GCCTCGCCACCGTTCTGTCGCTCGCGGGGACGCCGACAGCGCCGGCCTGGGAGGGGGTGTCAGGAGTCACCGTCCGCCGCTAGAGCCCGGCGTACCGCACGGGCGTCCCCTTGGGTCTGGGCCGCCTTGGCCTCTCCAAGGCGGACGACGGCGCGGCCGAGGATGCAGCGGGTTGGGGACAGAGAACCCCGCGGCTCCCGGACCCGTGCAGGCCCGGGTGCTCGGTGTGTCCCCTCCTCTGCAGAGGGGAGCTCCTGCCTCCTGCCCTCGCCGAGCTCGCAGCCGGAGCCTGGCGCTGCGCGACTGTGCAAGACCCGCTCCACGTCGCGGCGCGATCTGCACGGCTTTTCGCAGAGTCGGGTCGACGGTCCCTGCCCCTTGCCCCCCACCCCGCCATCCTCCACGGCTGGATTCAGAGCAGTGCAGACAGCCCAGGGCCACACGGCCAGCAAAGGACACGGCTGGCTCCGAACCCTGGAAGTCTGTGTCCAAAACGCGGGGGTACGTGGAGGCTGCGAGTGCTGTGGGCAGGGGCGCCCCGACCGGCGCAGGCCACGGGAAGGCGAGCGCCGCGGGCCGGGAGCCCGCACGAACCCGCGCCAAGCGGTGCAGGCCCGCTCTCCCAGCCCACCCCTGCCGCCCCGCAGAACCTGCAGATTACTGGATAACGACCATCCGAAGAGAAAAGAAAAGAAGAAAAGGACACGGGGCCCGCGGCCCACGTGCAGCAGCGGGACACCTTTACCTGGCCCGCCTTTCGCTTTGCGCTCCAGCAGGGGTGGACGGGGACGCGCGAGTCACAGCTGCCCATGTTCGGCCAAAGTCCCAGGTCCCCGTGGGCAGACAACAAAGACAGGCATGTGTTTCGGGGCTGGGGCTATTTACAAACAGACTAAGAAAACCCAGCCCCTTCATCCGAACCGCTTCTTCTAGAACAGGAAACCCAGTTATAGTGATAGAAATGGATACCGGGGTTAAGACTGCGGAACAAACAGACCTGGGTCACACAGACCAGGGTCGCATGCTGTTCCACTCTGAAACTATCCCTGTGCAAGGGAGTTACTCAGCCTTCGGAGCATCATTTTCTGCAACTTTAAAATGCACATAATAATGCTACCCTACTTACATTATTATCAACGTTATGAATTTTATGGAAAGTCTCTAGTGCAGGGCCCCATCCATACTAAGAGCACAATAGATGCTCTCTGTAATGCATTGAAAAGCAGGACTTCGAGTGTAAGCAAACGCCCTCAGAGTACGAGTTAATGGACACCAGTCCAGTGCTTAGCAAGACTGCGGGCCTCCAGCCATCCTAGAAAGGGCATTCACAGGAAAGCAGGACTTCGAGTGTAGGCAAACGCCCTCAGAGTACGAGTTAATGAACACCAGTCCAGTGCTTAGCAAGACTGCGGGCCTCCAGCCATCCTAGAAAGGGCATTCACAGCAGAAAGCTCCTGAGACCCTACACGCAGAGCCCAAAGAGAAGGCTGTTTCTCAAACTCCTTGAGTGCAGGGTTGAAATTTGTGGTTCTTGAACAGACCTCCTAGATCAGATCTGACTTATCCCTAAATCAAAAAGGAGGCTTTTGTCCAGTCCCAGGGTCAGCCAATAGCAATGCCTGTGAAGTCGCTCGCCCTCACACGGAGGTGGTTTTATTTAATCTTCACAACAAACTTGTTGATGCAAGTATTACCATCAGTAACCATATTTTACAGATGTGGAAACGGAGGCAGCACAGCCCCGTGCCAGACCTCAACATCTTTCTCTCCAAGGGCTTCTATTAAAGTTGTGTATTCTTCTGCCTTATGTGTATTTTAACTTTAAGCTATTACACTCCGACATCCTAAGAGTTCTTTTAGCAAAACGTTCAAAGGAATGTAATGAATATTTTCCATATGGATGCTTTTTGTACATCTCCCAGCTAGGTTTCGAACCTCTGATGGACAGAGACAATATGCGAATTGTCCACTCCCACCCCAACGAGCTAGTGCCTGACCCGCAGTGAACGAACACCACAAACACGCCCAGCTCTCTATGTCTGCTTCTAGTTTCCTCAAGTCTTCATCACAACTTCTATTTCTTGTATCTGCTCACACGTTTATTACTGCTGCCCCCACCAGACTGTAAGTTGGCTGAGGCAGGAATTTTAAGGTTCTGGTCAGTATTCTATTCCTAGATCCTCGCACAGTACCAGAGTAAGTACTCTATAATATCAGATAAATGAACAAATATTCTGCATTCGATTTCTTTTATTAAATGCACACATCTTTCTTCCCTTACATGATACATGCTTCAAGTCGTCTGCAGCATGTTGACATTTGGCAATAGGCATCCAAGTCCTCACGGGGTGAAAGTTGCCCACTGCTGGGAATAAGATGAGATTCAATCATAGGCTTCTGTGGTGACATGCTATGGGAGCTGGGGGCAGAGACCTTAGAGGACTCCTTCCTGCCTGTGTCTTCCCATCTTGATCACGGAAACCAAACAAATAAATGGACAGGTTGTCATCAAACAGCTGGCTTTGGCTCCTGAAGAGCAAAGGTGAAAAGTGACTTGAGCATGGATACGCTCCAGGAGTCACCAGAGGGGACAGTGCCAGTTGCTGGTGGGAGACTGGATCTTCGGAAATGCAGCAATTGCTATAAGTTTAACTGAGTGACATCCC
>NW_007761604.1:5502-6401 GCF_000696425.1 Galeopterus variegatus
CCCCCACAGTGTCATCATTTTGTTTACAATGGAAGAAAGTCAACAGCTATTTTGACTTTCGGTTTTCGCCCAAAACTTTATTTCAGGAGCCGGGTGGGGGGGGGGCGGGGGGAGATAGGATCTGTTTTTCCCCCTTTTCTTTCTTTTAAGGCCCACCAAGGGGCTCCTAATCGCCAGACCGACTGGCTGGAGAGGAGAGCAAATATTTACATCTGCAGCTTGACTGTGTGTGTCAGCCTGAGTTTACACGGCTCCGAGTGAAGCGGATTACCCTGCGAATTCGGAGAATTTGAGCTATTCGGGCAGAGCAAGGCCCACAGGACGCCCCCCACAAGGCCGTGGGAAGTCCTGGTTTGGGCCAAGTTTGCAACGGCGGAGGGTTCCGTGTCCCCCGTGCCCGAGGGCCTGTGAGGCGCGCACTGTCCCACTGCGTGTCGCGTGGCTCCCGCGGGGCTCTGCGCCCTGCCCTTGGCCGTCCTTTCGGCCACCGCCTCCCTTTGCAGAGTCCCCTCCGGAATAGGAGCCCCGGGCGAGAGGCGCCCCGGTGCGCAGCAGACGCCGCGGGCCGGAGAGTAGCGTCCTTTGCCGCTGTTCCCAGCTCTCCGTGACCTTGGCTTTTTCAGAACTGCGTCCCTCTAGCCCCCTTGGCAGGAAGATAGAATCTGGGGAAGCATCGGGGGGCGGGGACCCCAGCCCTGGCCGCTGCCCCATGCGTGGGACCTGGGGTTCCCGCCCACTTCGCGCTGCCCAACTTTCTTCTGCAGCGTTACGCGCCGGTAAGAAAAGGGATGGAAGAAGCGAGAAGTCTCGAGGCTCCCCCTCCCCGGGTTCCCGAACGGGGCCACGTCTGGACCGGGGTCTCGGGCCGCGATAACAGCGCCCTCCGGCCCCAGGACGGC
>NW_007761605.1:0-245 GCF_000696425.1 Galeopterus variegatus
GACAGCCCCAGCTGACTGATGCAATGGCTAAGGGCAGATTTAAGCTTACAAAAATGTGTTGTTGCTGTTTGGCTAGCACCTATTTAAATACTATTACTACTAATAAAAATCATAATATTTTTCATTTAAATACCTTTAGACCCAGGGCTCAATACAAAACTTTATTTTTTAAAATCACTGCAAATGTTTCTTAACCTGCCAATGTTCTATTAAGTCATTAGAATTTGCATCCTCTAAATGCAAAA
>NW_007761605.1:5646-6401 GCF_000696425.1 Galeopterus variegatus
ATTCCAAAATAATTTGCATTCTGTATTGACCTTATTTTGCAAATTTATTGCAACAAAAATTATTTTAGAATTTTCCTGGAGAATTAAATAATATGGCAGAAGTTCTCAAGTCTGTCAACAGAGACCAAGCTGAAGAACCCATACTCTAAAGAAGCTCACAACTCTCTCAACAGAGCTGAAGAATGATCCGGTGCAATGGGCTAAGATTTCAACACATTATAAGAAGGAAGGGAAAGTTGGCAGACATAGAGTAACCTCTGGCTTCCCCAGAAGTTCTCAAGTTCATCAATAAACGTCAAGATAGAGTAAACATTCTCAAACATAAGATTTCTCTTTCTGCAATAAGAGTCGAGAGAGAACCAATGCTCTATGAATACATGCACATCTCTCAGGCTTTGTCATTATACTATTCAAGGGAGACTGAGCTGCTTTGAATACACCAGGACTAACATCATCATACCCTTTATCCTTGTTTCAGTCATCCACCACAAGAATTTCCAGGGTCCTGCGTCACCTCCAAGCTTCCACAATATCATCCCCATATGGTGTTTACGCTCTCTACTTCAGTAATTCTCATTTTACTTTGGTTCCAAGACACATTTGTGCTCTTTTTTTTTCCTTCTATCTTGCTGAAGTTATGCTTTTATTTCATTTATTTATATGTATTGAAACATATTGATTTACATATTTGTGGGATACAGAGTTGAACTTCAATTTCAATACATGTATATAATATGTGATTATCAAATCAGGGT
>NW_007761606.1:0-287 GCF_000696425.1 Galeopterus variegatus
GCATGACATAAAAATTCTAAATGACACACGCACATTTATTTGTATTTATATTTACATGTGTGTGATGGGAACACAGACTTTCTTTCACCTTCTTCTCTCAGCAGCAAAAGGTGTTTCTACATATTAAGTGTCATAAACAAACTACACATTTATAGTATATAAACGTTTGGCTGTTGACAGCAAGAATTTCCTTAGTGTCTGTCAGCTAATAGAAGAGAAACAGCCTGGATATGTTTTGCCACGTGTTTTGCACTTAATGCTAATTCTAATTTCATATCAGTTTCCTC
>NW_007761606.1:2368-6401 GCF_000696425.1 Galeopterus variegatus
ATCAGCAACCTGTGCACCTATAAACTATTTTAAGCACACACTGCATAAAATTTAGAATTTCTGATTTAAGGTAAAGCTATTTGATGCTTCATTCAGACATGATTTGTCCAGAAAATAAACATCACTCTCTTCAAGGTTGAAGACTATAAGGTTAGAGACTATAAATCTAAATGTGAATTGGTCATTATTCCTGATAAAGTAGTTGTCGAATGAAGAGATTTTAAGAAAATAAATAAAGTTGCATAGTCAGCTAATGAGGGAACACAAAAGCATAAAATCTCTTATTATTGAAGAGCTTCCAAGCTAAATCCAAAAATAACTAAATTAAATCTGGCTACCTGGAAACATGCATTTACTGAGTCGTTTATTCAGCAAATACTTACTGAATGCCTACCCTATTTAGGTACTGTTTTAGCATGAGAGATACAAAGAAGATACGTTACTGTTTCTGCTCCCTGGGAGCTCATAGGCACTCATCTATACAACGAGATTCTAAGTACTGTACAGGCTTCGAAGAGCCCTGGGGTTGAGCAGCACTCAGCAGCACACCACGTGGGTATTTGCAGACAGCATGCACTCAGCTGCTGCCACTCACACTCTACTAGTTGGGCAAACGCGCTAACATTTCCCCTGGTTATAAGTGCTATAATAGAGGAAAATACAGGCCCTGGGAACCCAGGAGACAGACCAAGCAAATGTGTACTAACAGCAGTGATGCAGATGAGGATTGGACGGATGAAGATAAAAGACTTCCCAGAGAAAGTCGGAATAATGTCAGAATTAATTCCTGAGAATCTAAGAGGATTACCCTACAATGACAAACTCAAAAGAAAAAGGTTATCAGAGATAGGCTTACTGTAAAAACAGCAGTATTTTATATTTCCAAAAAGCTAATTCTAAATCTCAAATTATTTTAACCGATTTTCTAGTTTTAAATTTTAAATACTAGCAAACATTATAGTTAATACTCAAACAATTAACAATCTGGGGAAAATATAAATATTTTTGGTTTGAACTAAATGTTAAAGCTACAACTGTAAACATTCTCGAGAAAGCTTAAGAGAAAGACTGTGACTTTGCCTTAAATTTTTTTTAGATGCAACAGAAAAAAGTAAATTTCATCAAAGTGAAAACTGCTTTTTGAAAGAAAATATCAAGAGAATAAAATGAGAAGATAAAATATTTGAAGATCATATATTTGACAAAGACTTGTATCTAGAATATATAGAACAATGAATACTCATTGATAAAAATAAAAAGAAGGGCAAAACATTTGAGCAGACGCCTCACTAAAGATGACATACTGGTGTCAGACAGGTGCCAGAACACCAGAACACCATTCAGCATCATTCGTTATCAAGGCAGTATAAATTAGAGCCACCATGAGGTCCTACCACACACCTATCGAATGGCTAAAATCTGAAGACTGACCCCACCAGCAATTTTCATTTTGTTTAGTTTTATATTTTTGCTGCATACCTTCCAGAGTCCAAAGAGGTACCTCTGGCACCATTTTACCTACACAGTTAGCCACAGGCACATTCTGCTTTGACCTTCTCATGAGAGCAGTAATCCGTCAAGCATACGTGGAATCACGCACACAGTACCCAAAGACGGCACAGCTGCGGTGGTGCAGGTGAGTGCAGCAGAGACCGCTTCCAGGTCTACAGGGATGCTGCTGGAAGCTGGAAGCTCTTTCTGCAAGAGCTTAGAGAAAAATTTCCACTCGTCCACAGATTCTCACCAGTGTCGTTCCACACCAAGTCTGTTCAGGAGCCTGGGGTAAGTAAGACAGACGTGCTTTCTGCTCTTTGGAAATATTATAAATGTTTTCAGATGATAAAAAGTGCTATGAAAAATCAAAATGCAATCATGGAATAGGCCCAGAATCTTAATCAGAAGCTCTGGGGTGGGTGGGCACTAACACAATTTAGAGCCCTAAAATGATTCCAGTGCAGACTCAGAGGGATGGTGACGGCAGGAGGAAGTCACCTCGGGCATTCTCCAGGCAGTCAGGGAAGGTCCCCAGAAGGGGCATCGGGGAACTGATGTGTCCAGAGCAGCCGGCCATGCTCTGGGGGCAGACACCGGCACGAAGAGCAGGGTGACACAGCAGCACTCACTGGTCCAGCAGAGCCAAGGACTGGCAGATGGTGCTCTGGGGATGCAGCAGCCAGGCTAGCCCTTAGACGGTCCGGCAGGTTAAAAGGAGCTGTGAAAGATGTGTTCTATGGCTTTGCTTACACTAATGTCGAAGTCACCTTCAGTCTTTGCCGTTGGTAAGACAGTGGGACTCTGTAATGGACTGTGTGCATGCATGACCTTTGCAGACAATTTTCTGAACCACTCATTCATTTCATCTGGATGATGTGAGGGACTGTCTACAGACCTCAGTCACATTTGTGTCAGTGCAGGCTCTGATGTGGCTCTCAGGCTTAGCCACGGTGTCCTTCTGGAAGGTCCTCCTGGGCCACACACCTGCATGTGGCCCCTCACCAGGGTGGCTCCCGGGTGCTCCTCCTCACCCCCAGCCTGGCAGGTGTTGCAGGGGCATGTGCTGCACTTTTCCATGGTGCATCTTTGTATTTCCTCGAGGTTGCTTCTCTCCTCTGTTAGACTTCTGAGCTCATTGACAGTAATGGCTCCATCGGCCTTGTGCACGTTATTCCCCAAATGCCTACAACAGAGTAGGCATTTGATAAACAAAGACTTTGTAGGTGAACACAAACGATCATTTCTAGGTATTGTCAGCAGCAAGTGATACTCATTTCAGGCAAAATGTGAAGACCATATTTTATGGCAAAGGGCATATGGAGGGTGAGGGGCCAGGAGATATTTTTGATAAATTATTGACAAAGGATCCCATAAAAGCCAGGCCTTTTGGAATATCCTCACCACATTCGTCTGTCACACCTGCAGTCACAGTGGAAGCAGCAGCACGTCGTGTTAGAGTTAAAGAAGGAAGAAACCAAGTTTAAGGGAAAACTTAGTGCAGGGTGCCATGGGTGCTTCACTCGGGGACATCCGCAGACAGCCATTTCCGCGGCTGCTAGACGGGATGTGAGTCCCTTTCCTGTGCCGTGCTGAGGCACAGAGCTTTTGCAGCAACTTCTGGTCGGCTTCCCGATCCTCTGAACTCTGAGTGCTCCACTGTCTCACTTGTCAGCTAGTAAATTGTTGTAGGAATCCCATGCTTCCAAATCTGCAAAGGCTACATTAATAGTTATCATATGTGACCAAAGTATTTTTATCTTGGGAAAGGAAAACTTCGACCAAGAAATCATTACATATTTATTTTAACATTTCTTGAATAGAAACACATTGTCTTTGTCTTATTTTGCCCTGCAGCTAGCATTTTGGAACAGTTGAAAGAAAAGGGTTTTGGGAAACATAAAAGAGAGCAGGATTTCTTTCTGAGCTTTTAATACATGGGAATATTCAAACTTTCAACCCTTTTGGAATTTTATCAAAAATATCATCCTGAGGCTTCACATCTATTATTGTTAGCAGGATGGATCCAAGCTTTTTCTGTGATGAATTATGCTTAAAATCTCTAGGAATTTCTGCTTGTGCTTCCATAAATTATAGAAGCAAATTTTGCTTTGAGTTCTTTTAGAGAAACAGCAGTGCAGGGGATAAGGCCCCTTCTCATCCTAACAGGTTTCCTAATACATCCTTTTATTTACTTGTCATCACGTGTGATGTAGGCATTATTATAATCTTTATTTTAAGAAGGTGAAATGAGACGTGGAAAAATTAATTAATGATTTAATAGTGCACCAAGACTCTGATGGGAGATTCTCACCCAGGCCTCCCCTCCGGTGAGAGGAAGGGCTGCTGGGCGTCGAGAACAAATCAGAGCATGTCTGCTCGAGACCGGATGATCAACACAAGCAGACAGCATGAAGGAGGAACTGGTCTCTGGGACTGGGGAACAGTGGCACGTAGAATAGGAATCGAGCCAGAGGAGATGCACAGTTGGAAGACTTCCAAATCCTGCAAACAAATCAATAGTTTATAATAGTTAAGCCAT
>NW_007761607.1:0-787 GCF_000696425.1 Galeopterus variegatus
GGGTACCCAGCATGTATCACTATGGTGTTAGAGACACTGTAAGTTAATAGTGATTGCATAGAAGTAACAATTATTGGGTTTCCTAACATAAAGATAATTTCAGAATTTAAATTATATTTTAAATGCATAAAATATTTTGTACTCATCAGTTGAACATGTTCCTTCTTCAGTATGTTTGAACTTGGGGACCAAGGGATAGTATGTTCAAATGCTCTCCAGCCTTAATTCTAATTATCAGATTTCCGGATACATGTTTGCTTATCCAGAGGCTTCTTGCTCATTTCCATTTCATGAAATATCTCAGTATCTCAACCATAAATTACCCCTCTCCTTTTTGTTGTCTCACTTAGATAAAGTTGTTTTAAGTCAGTTGCAATTGAAATAGTACTTAACAATACAGGATATAAATTTTTATACTGAGAAGAAATATTTTGTGGAAACAATGACATGTTCTGATCCACAGAAATCATGTCATCCAGTTCCAATTTCTACCCAAACTTTCTGTGGACATATATCTCAAAATAAGAATTCAAGAATGAGTAAACTATAATTAAGAAGATGTGGAATGAACCACAATAATAATCTAAAACAAAATAACCTCTAAGAAGAAAAGACTTAATTCTGATAGGCCTCAGTTTTTTTTTGTTTTTGTTTTTTGTTTTTTTGTTTTTTGTGTGATAGCAAAGAGTGCAAGTGACAAGGACAAAACTCTTCAAAAGTAGTCTGTAAATAAAATGTATGATGAGTTCTTAGTTATTTTAGGGTTACCTGTGTATTTATTAATAAT
>NW_007761607.1:5967-6401 GCF_000696425.1 Galeopterus variegatus
ATTTGGATGACAAAATTTCAAAACCTTTAGGAGAAAATATAAAGAAAAAGGTTTACCAATTAAAAAAATGGAAAGATTTTTAAAAATCCAAAAGCAGTTAGTCACATTTAAAAAAAGACTGAAAAATTAGACTAAATTAAAATTAACAGTTTTTGTTTATTAAGCACACAATAAAGAGGGAGAGATGACAAGTCAAGTTTGGTGAATATATTAATTATGGGTATAATCAAGATTTAAGTGCAGAAATTGTAAAAAGCCTCTACAAATTATTTGAATGAGCAACTTAATAGAAAAAAATAAACAAAATTCTTGAACTGAATTTAACAAAAAAAGAATAAAATATGACCAAAGAATCTATGAAAACTTGCTCAACTTCATTAATAATTTGGGAGATAAAAATAAAGATCAGAGTGAAAAATCATTTTACATACATC
>NW_007761608.1:0-6401 GCF_000696425.1 Galeopterus variegatus
GATATATTTAAAGTCCTAAAAGAAAAAAACTGTCAGCCAAGAGTACTTTATCCAGCAAAGCAGTTATTCAGAAATGAAGGAGAATTAAAGAATTTCCCAGACAAGCAAAAGCTGAGGGAATGAATTCATCCTACCAGAACCACCTTACAAAAAATGTTTAAGGGAGTGCTACAGCTGGAAATGAAAAGATGGTAATTGATATCATGAAAATACTAAAAAGTATAAAACTCACCTGTAGAAATAAATTCATAATATAAACTCAGAACACTCCAGGGAGGTAATGGTGCTATATAAATCCTTCAGTCCTCTAGTATGAAGGTTTAAAGTAAAAATTGTGAAAAAACAACAACAGCTACAATTAGTGGCTAAAGAACATATAATTGATAAATGTAAATTAAGGAAACAATAATATAATTTCTGTGTGGAGAAAGTCCAGAATATTTTCATGTGACTAAAGTTAAGTTACTGTCACCTGAAAACAATTTATTATAACTATAAGACTCTTTATAGCACCAACATAACCCACAAAGAAAGAAATTACAGCAGACACACAAATAAAAAAGAGAAAGAAAACAAAGCTTAGTATTGTAGAAAACCACCAATGCACAGAGGTCAGTAACAAGAGAAAAAGAAAGGAACTAAGGATCTACAAAACAACCAGAAAACAATGAACAAAATGGCAGAATTAAGTTTTCACATATCAGTAATAACCTTAAATGCAAACGAATTAAATTCTCCAATTAAAAGATATAGAGTGGCTGACATGAAAAAAATAAAAATAAAAAACAAGACCCAATGATATACTGCTTAGAAGAGACTCACCTGGCTATTAAATACAAACATAGACTGAAAGTGAAGGACTGGAAAAAGACACTGCATGAAAGCAAAACTGAAAGGGAGTGTCCGTAGCCATACTTATATCAGATAAAACAGAATTTACATCAAAAACTATAAAAAGAGACAAAGAAAGTAATTATATAATGATAAAGGGATCGATTCAACAAGAGAATATAAGAATTGTTCATATTTATCTACTCAACACTGGAGCACCCAGATATATAAAGCAAACATTATTAGACCTAAGGGGAGAGATAGATTGCAATTCAATAACAGCAAGGTTACTTTAACACACCACTTTCAACATTAGACAGAAAATAAACAAATAAACATCTGATTTAAACTAAACCACAGGCCAAATGAACCTTACACTTACAGAACATTTCATCCAACAGCTGCAGAAAACAAATTTTTCTCAGCAGCACATGTGACATTGTCTAGTCATACATTAAGGCACAAAACAAGTCTATACAAATTTTAAAATACAGAGATCATGTCAAGTGTCTTTTCTGACCACAGTGGTATTAGACCAGAAATCAACTTTGGAAACTTTGGAAATACTTAGAAATTAAACAGTATGCTCCTGAACAACCAATGGGTTAATGAATAAATTAAAAAGGAAATTTGAAAATTCCTTGAGACAAACAAAAATGGAGACACATCATAGCAAAACCTATGCTACAAGGCAAAAGCACTTCTAAGAGGAAAGTTTAAAGAAATAAATGCATACATCAAAAAAGAAAATAATTTCCAATAAACAATCTAACAATGCAGCTAAAGAAACTAGAAAAACAACAAAAAACTAAGCCCAAAATTGACAGAAGAAAAGAAATAACAGGGCTCAGCACAGAAATAAATAAAATAGAAACTAAAAGAACAATTGAATGGATTGCTATAAGAAAAAGTTGGGTTTTTTTTAAAGATAAATTAAGTTAACAAATCTTTAGCTAGACTAACCAAGAAAAAAAGAGACAAGACTCAAATAAATAAAATTGGAAACGAAAAAGGGGACATTACAACTGATGCCACAGGAATACAATGCCACAGGATGTTCATGAAGAATATCATGAAAAATTACATGCCAACAAATTTGATAAAATAGAAGAAATCAATATATTCCTGGACATATACAATCTACCAAATTATGAAGAAATAGAAAATTTGAACAGACCAATAACTAGTGAGAAAATTGAATTAGTAATACAAAGTCTTTCATTTTAAAAAGCCCAGAACCAGATGGCTACACTGCTGAATTCTACCAAACACTGAAAGAAGAAATAATACCAATTCTCTACAGATTATTTCAAAAAAATTGAGGAGGGACTACGTCTCAACTCATTTTATGAGGTCAGCATTGCTCTGATTCCAAAACAGCACATTAAAATCATCATTCACTCTGCTTAGTGGGATTTATCTCAGGGATGCAAGGATGGCTTAACATATGCAAATCAATAAATGTGATAAACCACATTAACAGAAAGAAAGAAAAAACCATATGATCATTTCAATTGATTCAGAAAAAGCATTGGACAAAATTCAATGTTCTTTCATGATAAAAACACTTAAAAACTAGGTATTGAAGGTACATACCTCGATACAGTAAAGGCCATATATGAAAAACTCACAGCTAACATCATACGAAATGGGGAAAAGCTAAAAGCTTCTTCTCTTAGATCAGGAACATGACAAGGATGTCCACTTTTACCACTTCTATTTAATATAGTACTAGCAATCCTAGCCAGAGCACTCAGACAAGAGAAAGAAATAGAAGGCATCCAAATTGGAAAGGAGGAAGTCAAACTGTTCCTGTTTGCAAATGACACGATCTTATATACAAAAAACCCTAAAGACTCTAACAAAAAACTGATAGAACTAATAAACAAATTCAGTAAAGTTGCAGAATACAAAATTAGCATGTAAAAGTCAGTAGTACTTCTATATACTAATAACAAATTACTTGAAAAAGAAAAAAAAATCCTTTTACAATAACTGCCAACCCCCCCCCAAAAAAAAACAAACAAAAAAAGATACCTAGGAATAAACTTAACCAAGAAGGTGAAAGACTTCTACAATGAAAACTATAAAACTTTGAAGAAAAAATTGAAAAGGACAAAGGACATAAATTAATGGAAAGATGTCCCACATTCATGGATTGGAAGAATTAATATTGTTAAAATGGCTATTCTACTCAAAGTGATCTACAGGTTTCATGCAATCTCTATCAAAATACCATGACATTCTTCACTGAAATAGAAAAAGCAATCTTAAACTTCATATGAAATAAAAAGACGGTCCCAAATAGCCAAAGCAATCCTGAGAAATATGAACAAAGCTGGAGACATGACACTAAGTGACTTTATACTACAAAGCTATAGTAACCAAAACTGCATGGTACTGGCATAAAAACAGACACATAGACCAACGGAACAGAATAGAGAGCCCAGAAATAAATTAACACATCTACAGCCAACTGATCTTTGATAAAGGTGCTAAGAATACATATTGGGGAAAAGACAATCTCTACAGTAAATGGTGCTGGGAAGACTGGATATCCAAAGGCAGAAAAATGAGACTAGACACCTACTTCTCACACAAAAATCAACTCAAAATGGATTAAAGATTTAAATGTAAAACCTGAAACTGTGAAACTACCAGAAGAAAACATAGGAGAAATGATCCACAACATGGGCCTGGGCAAGTATTTTTAAAATCAAACTTTAAAAGCACAAGCAATAAAAGCAAAAATAGACTAGTGGGATTACATTAGACTAAAAAGCTTTTGCACCTTAAAGGAAACTGAGTGAAGAGTCAACAGAATGGGAAAAAATATTTACAAACTATACATCTGACAAGAGGTTAATATCAAGAACATATAAGGAATTTAAACAATCCAACAGGAAAACAACTCAGTTGAGAAAAGAGTGAAGGATTTTAATGGACACTTCTCAAAAGAAAGCATACAAATGGCCAGCAGGTATATAAAAACAATGCTCATCATCACTGAGCATTAGGGAAATGCAAAGCAAAACAACAACGAGATACAACCTCACCCCAGTTAGAATGGCTATTACCAAAAAGACAAAAAAAGACAAATGTTGCCAAGGATGTAGAGAAAGGGCAATACTTACACACTGTTGGTGAGAGTGTAAACTAGTACAACCATTATGGAAAACAGTATGTAGGTTCTTAAAAAAATTAAAAATAAAACTATTTAATCCAGCAATCCCACTGCTGGGTATATACCCAAAAGAAATAAAGTCAGTATATCAAAGAGATATCTGCACTCCTGTGTTTATTGCAGCACAATTTGCAATAGCCAAGATATGGAATCAACCTAAGTGTCCAACAACAGATGAGTGGATTTTTAGAATGTGGTATATACACACAATGGAGTACTATTCAGCCATAAAAAAGAGCAGCAACATGGATAGACTTGGAGGACATTATGTTCAGTGACATAAGCTAGGCAAGGAAAGAAACATACCAGATGACCTCACTCATATGTGGAATCTAAGAAAAAAAGTTGACATTACAGAGGCAGACAATAGAACAGTGGTTACTGGAGACTGGGGATGGAGGGGGAGGGAAAACAGGGAGAACCTGGCCAATGGGTACAAAATTTGTAGGGTATTGAATGTCCCCCCAAACTCATCGAAGGTCAAATTGTATCCTCCAAAGTTCCAAGTATTTTATTATAAATAACGAAAATGGACTAATACAGAAAATTGGTACCAGAGAAGTGGGGTGTTGCTTATAAAAAATACTTGAAAATGTAGAAGCAGCTTTGGAACTGGATGTTCAGGAGAGGCTGGAGGAATTTGGAGGAACAGGCTAGAAAAAGCCTAAATGCTGATGAAAGTTTAGAAGACAAGAAAACCAGGGAAGGTTTAACATGTTTTAGAGCTGGGTTAAATGGTGGTGAGCAGAATGCTGATAGAAATATGGACAGTAAAGGCCATCCTGAGAAGATCTCAGATGTAAATGAGAAGGGACTTATTGGAAACTGGGACAAAGATCACCCTTGCTGTGAAATGGCAAGGAACTTGGTTGCCTTCTGTTCATGCCCAAAAGTTATATGGAATGTGGAACTTAAAGATGCTGAACCAGGGTATTTGGCAGAAGAAATTTCTAAGCAGCAAAATATTCAGGCAACTATATGGCCATTTGCAACAGCCTACACTGAGTTATGGCAGAAAAGGCATGATGTAAAGCCAGAATATATAATTAAAAGGGAAGCAGCATGTAAAGATTTGGAAAACTTGTAGCCTGGCCATGTGTACAGAAACATTTTCAGGAGAAAAATACAATGGGGCATCCCAGTGACCCTTTGCTGGGGAGATAAGTACAGAAGAAAGGGATTACCAAGAGAAGGAGATAAAAGATCTTGAAAGCATTTCAGAGATATTGGAGGCTGCATCTTCCATTAATAGGCCCAGAGGTCTAGGGAGACAGAATGGTCTCAGGAAACAGGCCTGAGGTGCCCTCCATGAACTTGCTGCCCAGGGCCTCCTCAGGATGCTGCTCTTCACACCAGCATCTCAGCTGCTTTGGCTGCTCCAGTTGTGGTTAAACTGGCCCCAGGTGTGGTTGGACCCACAGCTTTGTAAAACACAAGCTGGAAACCTTGATGGTGTCCATGTGGTGTTAAGTCTGCAGGCTCATAGAGTGCCCATCCTGTGAAGGTTTGAGAGTCTCCATCCAGATTTCAAAGGATGTATGGAAAAGCATGGGGGCCCAGGAAGAGATCTGTCATAGGTGTGGAGTCACTGCAGACAGCCTTCACTAGAGCAATGCCGAGGGAAAACGTGGGATTGGATTTGCAGCAGAGAAACCCCATCAGTGCAATGCCTAGTGGTGCTGTGGGAGTGGGACTGCCAGGGAGACCCCAGAATTGTAGAGCTACCAGCATGCAATGCCAGCCTAAGAGAGCTAAATCATGGCCTCAGACCAGGAAAGTCATAGAAGCAGAACTGCCTGAGGAATTGGGGATCCAACTCCCACACCAACATGCAGAAGATGTTGAGCATGGAGTCAATGTACATGATTCAACAGCTGTAAGATTTGATGCCTGCCCTGGTGGGTTTATTCCTCCTCTTTGCCTCACCCCTGACCTGGAAAGAGCAGCTTTAAATGAGAAAGGGATTTGGAGACTTCATGATTATTCATGAAGAAGTCAGACCACCATGGACCCAATTAAGTACTGGCTGTGGTTCAGTATGGCACCCAAAAGTTTGGACATGACCACAACCACGGCAAACATGAGGTTTGTAGGTGGTAAATAGATCTTCTTGAAATATGATATTTAGGCATTTTATTTAATGTGTTAGAAAAATATAAGTAACATATTAGAGCTGAGATTGCAAATATTTTGCTTAAAAGAAATTTAAGGGTTATTTTTGTATAATAATAATAATAATAATAGTCAAAGTGGTGTTTAGACACATGGCAAAAAAATTTGAAAATGGTATACACAGACAACTAAAGCTTGAGAAGGCTTGTAGCCGTAAGTTCATTCATTTATTCTTTCAACAAGTGCTTCTTGAACCTGCTCTCTACATCAGCTC
>NW_007761609.1:0-744 GCF_000696425.1 Galeopterus variegatus
GGTGGGAGGAGGTTAAAGGCATTTCCAAAAACACAGTGGAACAGGAGAAGGAGCATTGCTATGTGTCCAAGAGAACTGATAGAGCTGGTCCTGAGGGTGAGGGTGAGTTCATACTGGTGCTTGCTGTTGGGACATGGCCAGTGTGCTGGGGCATATGGGGTGGGAGGGCTGGATGTCGCTCTATCAAATGAGCTCAATTTCTCCTGTCACAAGCTAGCAAGAGTTGGCCACAATGGGCACAATTCAGTTGAACAGAATTTAATTGAAATGAACAAAAACTTCTCAACAATGGCTATAAACAAAGCCTCCACCTCTGAACTATATAACCAAATAGAGTATACTCTATGTAGTGGCTGTTCATACAAATCCTAAAGCAGAGTAAGGTGTGAGCAGTTTGAGGTCATGTGAGTTCAACATGAATTAAAATAGAGAGAGGCGGCATCCAGGTGGTAGGACCAGGAAAGGCTTTCTGGACAGAGGTCAGGAGGTTATAGAAGTGCCTGAGTCCTCGACAAGAAGGTATCATGCTCCACCCCCTGGCCCTTGGTAGCACTCACTGATCTGGCCTTCACAGATCCACGGTGGCCCTCGCATCAGTCCCAGATCTGTAGGGTGATCAGAGTGAAATCAGGGATTTAAACCACCCTTCTTCTCCACACTGAAGCTCAGAGGCTCAGTTCATATTAAGGATCTCTGAGTGCCCCCAGCTAGGTCGAGCTGGGATTCAGTATGGCTGTTAAAGAA
>NW_007761609.1:5912-6401 GCF_000696425.1 Galeopterus variegatus
CAGTCAGAATCCTCCTTCCCCTTTCTATCCTCTTTCCTTCTCCTCTCCCTTGTCCTCCTTCATCTCCTAATTTAGAACAGAACAAAGGCCGTGTTTTCCTATCCATTTAGCAGCCTTACTGATGAGAAGTGACTGGTGCTATGAAGGGGTGGGTCCCTGTCTTTTCTTGGGAGCACTTTTACTTTCCAAGGAGACCAGTGTGGCTGTCACTGATCCCAGATCTCTGGTACAGCTTAATTTCTTCTAAAAATGTCAGAGTGCAAGGGCTGTGTCCATATAAATACTGAAACTGTGGACACAGGTCCTTGGGGAAGAAAAGTTGCCTAATTGGGTGGCCAGCTTCCAAAATTCCCCTTGGTAATCTTTGTTCATGACTGTTTCTCTTTTACAAAATAGTTTCCAGAAGAGTTTGGAATTTGCCTTCAGAGGTGTCATAGCACCTATCACCAAACACACTCCAATAGCAAAATTATCAGAAACGAATTATTA
>NW_007761610.1:0-1299 GCF_000696425.1 Galeopterus variegatus
CCTTATCTGCCCAGCTCCTGGACCAGGGCTCCACTTTCTGATTGCCGGGCCAAGCGTCTGCCGCTGGCCAGCCTCCTCTGGAAGATTTCCCCACCTGCTCACAGCACAAGATGCAGACGGGGGGAGGGATGGCAGGAAGTGAAACGCACTGGCTCTGAGCTCACGGCTTTTGCCCAATTTAAATCTGGTTCCCGTCCCGGTGTTCAAAGCACATCTCTGTTTGATTCTTACCATCTCATCTTAGAAGACTTTTCCCAAGGTGGGGGCGGGGATGGTTCTAAAGCCAGACAGGCAGGAGGCGGGAGGGTTTATACAGGCAGATACCACAGGCTTCCAAGCTAAGTGCCTTAGCAGGGAGAGCTCCCAGCGGCTGCTGACATTTCTCAGACAGGAGATCAGTAAGTGGGCAGAGCTTGAAAAGCAAATCATGCTTCGACCTGCCCTGGGGAACCCTCAGCAACTGTCACGGCAGAGGAAGTGTCCCAGAGGAGGCCAGGAAAGACAGGGGGACGCAGATAGCCTTGATACAGCTGAGACAGGGGGCAGGGAAACCGGGACTGCCCAAGGAGATGAAAGGGGTAGATGCTGCCATCCCCCGCCCCCACACCCTTCCTTCCCAGTTCTTGCTGAGTGTGTTAAGTCTCTGACTTCTGCCTTCCAGGTAAAATCAGACACTTGCAGGTGGGTTTGCAGCTGATGTGGCATTTCCAGCCTAAATGAGTCTGGCCTGAGCAAGGAAAGCTGCGCCAGCTGGGAGACTCTGTGTGGTTGGACGCCCTCCTACAGACAAAAGGCATATCCCCTGCCTGACCCATGAATTTGAAGATTTCTCCACTCTCCATTCAGATGTACAAAGGAATTTTCTCAGGCAGATATGCATGTGCACACACACAGAAGTGGGCCACAGAACTGGAAGCGGGCATCAAACTTGGTTTTGATCTGGTAAGCCTGGTCCATTCTAGTAATTTAGGCCATCTTTTATGGAAATTCAGTCTCTTTGGCTTTAAATAATCACTCTCTCTTTTTTCATCTTTCTTTTGATCCTCTCTAAGATGTCACATGGGTATGGGGGAGAGCATGTCCATCCTCATGGTCATGGGCAAAGGGGATCTATACAGTGTTATCATTCCACTCCCTGGGTCCTCCGTGTCTCCACCGCAATAGATGTTCACAATGCTGGCAACTGCCGAAGTCTATGGTTAATGAATTTGTGATGTCCTCTCCCAGAGCCTTGTGGTCCTCCCTGCTGACTCAGCCCCTACTCAGCCCTGGCTGCTATTGAAGACCCCCTGGGGCATG
>NW_007761610.1:2499-3407 GCF_000696425.1 Galeopterus variegatus
GAAGAAAAAAGGAGAGAGAGAGAGAAGAAATCCCAATATAATGGAGGGCAAAAGGGACTGATTTCTCAGGAAAGTGTAGAGTATGTCTTGTAGAATTGCTCACTGGAAGGACAGGAGACTGGGCCTTTTATCCACCAACTGCTGTTTGGCCTTGGTTGAGGATTGTCCCTGGGGGGTGTTGACTCCCTCCCACTTCTCAGCCACACAAACACATAGACCAGGCAAACTCCCACAGGGACAGAAATGAGATAGACACGCTCGGCTTGAGGCGAGTCTGCCCATTCATGCTGTGGCTGAAGTCAGAGGTGGGCCGAGGGAATGACGAAGGTCACCAGAAGTGTCTGGTTTACTTCCCCAAAGGGAATTTATTTTTATTTATTTTTCATTTATTTTTTTAAGGGTCCAAATCAAATTTTATTTCTGCTTTTTAAAAATTTAATTTCATTTCATTTTATTTTGTTAAAATACAATGTGGTTGATTATTGTGGCCATTATTCCTCCAAAGTGAATTTAAAGGAAGAGGATTTCTTTAAAATATATTACTCATGGGGCCGGCCTGGTGGCGCACTGCTACAGTGCACCGCTTGGGAGCGCAGAGGTGCTCCCGCCGAGGGTTCGGATCCCACATACAGACTGGTTCCCGCTCACTGGCTNGTCCATGTTGTATACACTGTTTTCCTGACCCAAGCTTCCTCATGGTTTAGCCTTAATGGCAGAGGCAGGACAGAGAAAGAAATGGCTTCCTGTCTTAGTTTGGGTTCTCTCGAAAGCTGAGCATGACACAAGGCCTTGGGTGAAGGTAGTTTATTTGAGAGGTGGTCCCAGTGACAGAGTGAACTGAAGGAATGAAGAAAAAAGGAGAGAGAGAGAGAAGAAATCCCAATATAATGGAGGGCAAAAGGGACTGA
>NW_007761610.1:5037-6401 GCF_000696425.1 Galeopterus variegatus
TAATTTGTTACATAGCAGTCAATAACTGATACAGAAGGCATTGCACTAGATATTGGCAGTGAAGATATGAGTAATACACAAACTTAAGAGCAATCAACAAAAATCTATTCAAACTATCTCAAGCAGAAAGGAGCATATATTGCAAGGAATTGTGGTTTTCTCCCAGAACTCAAGGGCAGGAAGGGCAGCAGGACTCATGAGGACTGGAACCAGAACTTAAAATCCATTGGGAACCAGGTAGTGAGTCACTTTTTTCCTGACTCTGTCTGTCTATGAGGCCATTAAATCTTTTGTGATGGCCTCCATCTGTCTTAATGACTGGCGTTTTCTGTTTCTTCTTGTACTTGGGAAAAATCAGGCACCCTAGGGGGCCTTACATATTGTGACACTTAATTTTATGTCAACTTGACTGAGCTAAGGAATGCCCAACTAGTTAGTAAACGTTATTTCTGGGTGTGTCTGTGAGGATGTTCCCAGAAAAGATTAGCATTCAAATCTACAGACTGAGTAAACAAGATCCCCTCTCACTGATGTGGGTGGGCATCATCCAATCCACTAAATGCCAAAATAGAACAAAAAGATGGAGGAAGGGCAAATTTGCTTTCTCTTCTTGAATTGGGACACCTGTCTTCTTCCCTCAAACTTGGGTGCTTCAGGTTCTCAGGCTTCAGACTAGAACTTGGACTTACACAATTTGCTCCCCTGGTTCTCAGGTCTCTGTGCTTCGACTGGAACTACACCATTCACTCTCCTGGGCCTCTAGCTTATAGACTGCACATTGTGGGACTTTTCAGCTTCCGCAATCGTGTAAGCCAATACCTCATAATAAATCCCTTTCTATCAACTCTACCTATCTATCTATCTCCCATCGGTTCTGTTTCTCTGGAGAATCCAGAACTCCCCATTTGGGCACAACAGATCTTTACTTGAGTTGCTGTAACTGAATTCTCAGTTCCTGGAAGAAAACATCAATTGGCACATTTTAGATCAGCTCTCCATTTTTGGTTCCCCTAACAGAGGCTAGCAGATGGGTTTATAGGGCTGACTACCCACTCAGAAGGGACTTAGAGAAGAAGGCATGGGAAGTGCAGGCAAAGTAACCAACAAGTTGCTTGAACTGCCCTCAGGAGGCTGGCAATTTATTTGACTGGACTGGAAGAAAGAAATCTGGACTCTGGGGCATTTTCCTGGCACATCTTTAACTGGAGGACTGGGTGTACACCAGAGAGAACCATGCACCAAGGGCTAGCTGGATGGCTTCTTGAGAACTACTACTCTTAGCTGGACTTCAGTTTCCTCATCTATAAAATGAGCAAGGTGACCCCAGGTGATCTCTACTGACCCTCCCAGCTTTGAAATTCTGT
>NW_007761611.1:0-1433 GCF_000696425.1 Galeopterus variegatus
TAAACAATTATCTCCTAAATAAATAATGAGCAAAAAGAAAAATCACAGGGAAATTAGAGAGGACTTTGAGATCAAAATCAAAGCACAACATAATCATCATGTTGAACGGACACCTGCACTCCCATGCTTATTGCAGCTCTATTTATAATAGCCAAGAGTTGGAACCAGCCTAAATATCCATCATCAGCTGAGTGGATAAGGAAAATGTGGTGCATATACACAATGGAACACTACTCTGCTATTAAAAAAAAAAAAAAAGAAAAGAAATACTATTTGCAGCAACATGGATGGACTTAGAGAAAATTATATTAAGTGATATAAGCCAGGCACGGAAAGAGAAATACTGTGTGTCCTCACATATTTGTGGGAGCTAATAAAAATAAGTAAATAAATATACAAAAAAGTAAACTGGGGGGGGAAGAAGACACAACATTCACAATTTCTTGAACTTGTTAAGACAACAGATATGATGTTGATAGGGGAGGAGAGAGAGGGAGGGAGGAAGAGGAGTTGGTAAAGGGACAAGAAAAGCAACTACGTTGTATATTGACAAATTAAAAAATAAATACAACTAAATTCATCACATCTTTCCCCATAAAAAATAAGTAAATAAAGAAATAAAATTAAAAATATAAAATAACATAAAAAAATCACCGGGAAATCAGAGAGTACTTTGAGATAAAAATCAAACCACAAGATAAAATTTATAGGATGCAGGACTCATGCAGTGCTTAGAGGAAAATTTGTATTTGTAAACACCTGTATTAAAAATAAGAAAAATCTCAAATCAAAAATGTAAACTTTTACCTTAAGAAAATAAAGAAAGAACAGCAAACTAAACCAAAAGCAAATATCAGTAGGGAATAACAAATATTACAACAGAAATTTAAGAAATTGGAAGTTAAAAAAAAATAGAGAAAATCAACAAAACCTAAGGTTGATTCCTTAAAAACATCGACAAAATTTGCAAACCTTTATCTAGACTGACCAAGAAAAAAAAGAGAGAAAAGACCCAAATTACTAAAATTGGAAATAAAGCGGGGGCATCATTATATTGTCATTATGATTTTTTGTGCTGGTAAAACTTAGTTTCTTTTTCTTTCTCATTTGCAGTTTTGTTCTACCAGTGGCTTTTGTTCTTTCTTGTGTATTCATGTTAATGACTTTTAAAAAAATTATAATTGTTTTTTAGATTCCAGATACAGGATGTCCTTGAGGATTTCTTGTAGGGCTGGTCATGTTCTGGTGAAATTCTGCAGTGTTTGTTTGTCTGGAAAATTCACTATTATTCTGTCATTTCTGAAGGATAGCCTTGGTGGGGTATAGTATTCTTGGCTGGCAGGTTCTTTTTTTTCTTTTAGTGTTGAATATGTATTTTCTATTTTCTTCTTGCTTGTATATTTGCTGTTGAGAAGTTTGCTGTTAGTCTGATA
>NW_007761611.1:5924-6401 GCF_000696425.1 Galeopterus variegatus
TTATTTATTTATTTATTTTAGTTTCTCTTTTTTGGCCATGAAACAAGACTTAATACATTTAAAAAGACTAAGGTCATAGAAAATATATATAATATATTAGTATATATATATTATATATGTATAAAATATACAGTAAGAACATAGAAAATATGTTCTCTGACCACAATAAAGTAAGAAAATTTAGAAAACTCACAAATGTATGGAAATTAAACAATTATCTCCTAAATAAATAATGAGCAAAAAGAAAAATCACAGGGAAATTAGAGAGTACTTTGAGATCAAAATCAAAGCACAACATAATCATCATGTTGAACGGATACCTGCACTCCCATGCTTATTGCAGCACTATTTACAATAGCCAAGAGTTGGAACCAGCCTAGATGCCCACCATCAGCTGAGTGGATAAGGAAAATGTGGTGCATATACACAATGGAACACTACTCTGCTATTAAAAAAAAAAAAAAAAAAAAAAAAAAA
>NW_007761612.1:0-826 GCF_000696425.1 Galeopterus variegatus
CAGCTGCCAGCAGAGTAAACATGCTCTATTGTTAGAGGCCAGCTCTGCTACCAGCCTGCTTCACAAAACTGCAGAACACACTAAAGCAATTAACTAGAAAGATACATGGGTGCACGTGCATACTAACTGCACCCACACACAACTTGTTTACAAGAAATGTGCTGCTCCACGGACCAGCCAGACCTGAGCAGAGAGAGCCTGACCATTGTATTTTCCCCCCACACAGTAATTTATTTCATCCTTACATTGATTCTTTTATATTTTACAATGACTTTAACCTTCTAAGATTATTATATAAACATTTTTTAAAAAAATTTACTGAACAAAACTTTTTTTTTCTCTGGAGAAAAAAAAATCTATTAATCACAAATAGCTAATCTTTTAAAAATTATAATTGGGGATTAGAGAAAAATTTTGTAAAGTGGAAAAAAAATTGCTGAGGCAGGATGAGTGAGTTTAGAATATAAGAATGAGGAAGCCAAATTATTCAGCGAGAGTTACGGGTCTAGGTTCATTCTTCTACATATGGATGTCCAATTTTCCCAGAACCATTATTAAAGAGGAAGTCTTTCAACTATAAATGGATTAAACAATTAAATATATGTCCTGAAACTATAAAACTTCTAAAAGAAAACATAGTGGACACACTTCAGGAAATAGGTCTGGGCATAGACTTTATGAATATGATCTCAAAAGCACAGACAACAAAAGGTAAAACAAACAAATGGAATTATATCAAACTAAAAAGCTTCTGCACAGCACAAAAACAACTAACAGCATAAAGACAACCAACAGAGTTGGAGAAATATTTCCAAATTATGCATCC
>NW_007761612.1:6064-6401 GCF_000696425.1 Galeopterus variegatus
TTCCAAGACGTTGTATATATATAATTCTATGAAGTGACAACACTGCACTCAAATTTCAGGAGTTATATATATAGTGGCCTATATCAGATAAATTAATATTTATGTTTGTTGTTGTTGGTTTTAAGTCACATACTCGCAAATGGGACCGTATTGAGATACGTTAGGTTGGAAGAAGAAATGTGTTTGAAATTATACTAGAACATACTGGTGAAGAAAAACTGGGTTTTTTTTTTTTTTGTTTTTTTTTTGCCTGTTTATTTCCAGGAATAGTTATTCGGGCAAAGTCTGAGGAAATCAACCAAGAATTGGATAATTGCTATTCCTGAAAGATCAGGGC
>NW_007761613.1:0-570 GCF_000696425.1 Galeopterus variegatus
ACATTCTTGCAAATTTTCTGTAAATCTAAATAAAACTATTCTAAAATAAAATGTTTATTAAATCTTTTTCTAAAAAAAAAAGACCTAGAAAGTACCTGGCATATATAGGAGTTCAATAAATGATAGCTCTATTATTTCTTACAATGACCTTTGCCATTTTGAAAAGTGAAAAGAAACATTCTTGTTGTTTTAATTTGAATTTCTTTGATGACTAATGAGGCTGGATTTTTTTTAAAGTTTGTTTTTGCTTTTTATATCCATGTCCTTTATCTGGTTTTTGCAGCATCTTGATTCTTTTGATTTATCTAGTGATCAAACTTCCCAGTTTGTCCAGGACAGCCCTGATTTATGTCTGCTGTCCCAGCTGATCTGCATGAACCTCTTGGATTTAGAAAGATAAATTCTATGATTACTCTGCTATGTCACGCAGCTACTTTAACCTCATGCTTTTTGTGTGTTTTCCCACATAACTGTATTATTACCCAGGCTGCTTACTCTGTCCCCTTTCATGACTGGTGCCCAAAACATCTCTTGCCAATTAAACAGGGTAATTTGGGTGGGGGGGGGAGG
>NW_007761613.1:6201-6401 GCF_000696425.1 Galeopterus variegatus
TTCTGTTATCTGTCATAAGAAAAACAAGACCTGGTAGCCCTTGATCCCAGAGTGAGAAACACGTGGGTCAGTCCTGAAACCCTACCCACAGCTGAAGCAGGGGTGTCACAGCCAACCTCAACCCTATGAGAGAAATAAAAAAAAAAAAAAGAAAGAAATATTGTAAACCACTAAGATTTAGGACTTGTTATACAGCTTTA
>NW_007761614.1:0-662 GCF_000696425.1 Galeopterus variegatus
ACTACAACCTGATGAATTCCATCCACCACCCCCATCAACCCCCATGAAAATCCTTTTACCTCTCTTGGGTGATCATATTTAAGCCACTTTTGAAGTGGCCTCCACCATGAGAGTTCATTATTCTCTCTCAGTAGAGGAAGTAAGGAGCAAACAAAGGAACTGACTCATCTTGGAAGTTAGTAAGAATGAACCAAAGGTGACCTGTGTCCTAACCCCTGGTCCAAAGGAAACTGTTTTGCTGATAAGGGTTCAATTAAAAGACATGTGCATGCTCAGGCAAGTTCATTTTAGGGAGTCTTGTAGGAAAAATGGTCAATAAGGCCATCTTACCTCTGTCAGCTGTAAAGTGCACAGATCATTACCAGAGAGAGAATGCTCCTTCTTCTCACAGCCCTTTGGGACTGCTTAGCTAAGTTTGCACCTTGTTGTGCTCCAGCTGCAGCTACAGATTTCCCATGCAGTAGGCCAGCAGAAGCAGCAATCAGGTTGGAAGGGTGGCACCCAGGAGTTTTTTGGTTTTTTTGCTTTTGAAGTTGAATTTACACAGCAAGCTTAGGGTTTTATTTAGATTTTGTTCTTGTCAAGGAATGGCTTGGGAAGGCCAATGGTGATTGCAGAGGGGCTAAGGTCACCAAGCCATCTCTTGGTTCAGCTACTGGGAT
>NW_007761614.1:5977-6401 GCF_000696425.1 Galeopterus variegatus
ATCACAAACATATGAAATGCAAATGCTATCTGTAGATGCTATTCAAAAGGACCCATGCAGGTACTATAATTGTATTGGAAATATCAACCGTGATTTCATTTGCTCAAATTTACAGTGCTTGGCATGTTACTTTCCCACTAACTTGTGTTTCTAGATTGCCCTTTAATACCTAAAGGATTGGACCCATGATTTTTTATCACTAATTCCTGCTTTCAACATTAATTTCAAATAGCTGAATTTCCTGAGCTAGAGCCCCCGTCTTCCCATGGGTAAGTTTCCATACCTATTACATTCATTGCTTCAGAGCAGTAGATCCAATCCTTAGCTGTGTGACCTAGGAAAAATTACTTGAGTTAGAGATGAATGAGGAACCTTCCAGCCCCCAGCTGTTTGAATCTTCCTAGCATCACCTGCCATACACATG
>NW_007761615.1:0-315 GCF_000696425.1 Galeopterus variegatus
TGATTTTAAAATTTATTGGGTAACTAGCATGAGTTAGGCTCTAGGGAAATGCTGGGGAACAGAACAGGCGCGGCCCCACCCTAACGAATGTAAGTCAGAAGGAAGAGGCACACATGAAGTCAACATTTAAAGAGTTAACCCCAAAGGAAAAAGGAAAAATTGTAAATGGTCCGTAAGTGTCTTGGAGGAAAAGAAGAGCAGGCAATAGTGAGAATAATTTTTGACCAGCAGCCTCGAGGAAGCAGCTGGACCGACAAGGAGAGGAAAAGCCTTCGTGCCAGGGTCAGTGGGTCTAAAGGCCAAAGTGAAAACCAG
>NW_007761615.1:5567-6401 GCF_000696425.1 Galeopterus variegatus
CACTGGGAGCTGAGTTCCAAATTACTTTACACACCTTTGCCACAGCAGAAGCTGTGAAACACCCTTTCTAAATGGTTTATAGCTTCATGCTGTTTAAATACATAACAAACTAGTTTGCTTTAGTACTTTCTAATTAAAAATAACATTCATTGTTTTTTCATTACTATAGCAATTCATGTTTGAGAAAATAAAGATAAGCAAATTAAAATATATATATATAATGCCTTCATTATCTCACTGCACAGAGATAGCTACAGTGAATGTTTTGTGTACAGTTATCTCCAGACCTCTCCCTGCCTAGATAAATTCATCTATTTTTTCATAAGAATTGACTCACATTGTTACATTCCTCTGTAACTCCCTTTATTAAATAACAAATCCCAAACCAACTGTCATCATAAAAATTTTTCTAGAATTCTAACAATAATTTATTTTGCTATTATTTAATGACAATTTGTTCATTTCATTCTTTTTCTATTACAAGCTTAGGTTTGGTTTTTAATTTTAATAAACAGCTGGTGATTTTAAAATTTATTGGGTAACTAGCATGAGTTAGGCTCTAGGGAAATGCTGGGGAACAAAACAGACACGGCCCCACCCTAACGAATGTAAGTCAGAAGGAAGAGGCACATATGAAGTCAACATTTAAAAAGTTAACCCCAAAGGAAAAAGGAAAAATTGCAAATGGTCCGTAAGTGTCTTGGAGGAAAAGAAGAGCAGGCAATAGTGAGAATAATTTTTGACCAGCAGCCTCGAGGAAGCAGCTGGACCGGCAAGGAGAGGAAAAGCCTTCGTGCCAGGGTCAGTGGGTCTAAAGGCCAAAGTGAAAACCAG
>NW_007761616.1:0-251 GCF_000696425.1 Galeopterus variegatus
ATCAGACTGAGCTCATCGATCTACGTAAATTCATCAGACAAAGCTCATCGATCTAAGTAAATTCATCAGACCAATCTCATCGATCTAAGTAAACTAATGGGACCGAAATAATCGATCTAAGCAAACTCATCCGACCAATCTTATCGACCTAAGTAAACTCATCCGACCAAGCTCATCGAGCAAATTAAAATCATCAGACCAAGCTCATCGATCTAAGTAAACTCATCAGACTAAGCTAATCGATCTATGTA
>NW_007761616.1:5866-6401 GCF_000696425.1 Galeopterus variegatus
AACTCATCAGAGCAAGCTAATCGATCTAAGTAAACTCATTAGACCAAGCTCATCGATCTAAATAAACGCATCAGTCCGAGCTCATCGATCTAAGTAAACTCATCAGACCAAACTTATCAATCTAAGTAAACTCATCGGACAGTGCTAATTGATCTAAGTAAACTCATCAGACCGAGCTCATCGATCTACGTAAATTCATCATGCAAAGCTCATCGATCTAAGTAAACTCATCAGACCAATCTCATCGATCTAAGTAAACTAATGGGACCGAACTAATCGATCTAAGCAAACTCATCCGACCAATCTTATCGATCTAAGTAAACTCATCTAACCAAGCTCATCGATCAAATTAAACTCATCAGACCAAGCTCATCGACCTAAGTAAACTCATCAGAGTAAGATAATCGATCTTATTAAACTCATCAGACCAAGCACAATGATCTAAGTAAACTCATCAGACGAAACTCATCGATTTAATAAAACTCATCAGACCAAGCTCTTCGATCTTATTAAACTCATCAGACCAAGCTCATCG
>NW_007761617.1:0-431 GCF_000696425.1 Galeopterus variegatus
TGATGAAAAAGAACTAAATATCTTACATGAAATGAAGGGTAAAAAGGTAATATGTCTCTTCTTTTGGCATTGCTGAGGGCTCTCATAAGTAACCTTGCTATTTCTCAATGACTGGATCTGGTTTGCTTCGGGACAGCTTGGCTCATATTTTGGAGCTTCTATCTGTGCCGTGGACCTCAATGCAGATGGCTTCTCAGATCTACTCGTGGGAGCTCCCATGCAGAGCACCATCAGGGAGGAAGGAAGAGTGTTTGTGTACATCAACTCCGGCTCGGTACGTCTGATTGTCTGTAAAGCAGAAAAGCTGAAAAGCCTTTTATGGAATTATGATCAAAACTGAAACTATTCTTATTCAAGAGTTCTGAGACTATAGATTCTTAGGCTTATTTTACTGATAAAAAATTAAAATTCCAGTATTGTACTGATGCTCT
>NW_007761617.1:2819-6401 GCF_000696425.1 Galeopterus variegatus
GTTGAGTATTTTTTCATATACTTGTTGGCCATCTGAATGTCTTCTTTTCAGAAATGTTCCATTGCCTGTTTTAAAATTGGATTATTTGTTTCTTTACTGTTAATTTTTTTGAGTTCCTTCCATATTCTGGATATTAATCCCTTGTCAGATGTACAGATTGAAAATATTTTCTCCCACTCTATAGGTTGTTTTTTCACTCTGTTGTTTCCTCTGCCTGTTTTAAAATTGGATTATTTGTTTACTGTTAAGTTTTTTGAGTTCCTTCCATATTCTGGATATTAATCCCTTGTCACATGTACAGATTGAAAATATTTTCTCCCACTCTATAGGTTGTTTTTTCACTCTGTTGTTTCCTTTGCTGTGTAGAAGCTTTTTAGTTTGATATAGTCCCATTTGTTTATTTTTTCTTTTGTTGTCTGTGCTTTGGGAATCTTTTTCATAAAGTCTTTCCCTAGTCCTACTTTCTGGAGTGTTTCCCCTATATTTTCTTCAAGACGTTTTATAGATTCAGGTCTTATATAAGTCTTTAATCCATTTTGAGTTGATTTTGGTATATGGTGAGATGTACAGGTCTAATTTCATTCTTCTACACATGGATATCAAGTTTTCTCAGCACCATTTGTTGAAGAGACTGTCCTTTCCCTATTGTATGTTCTTTGTGCCTTTGTCAAAGATCAGTTTTCTGTAAATATGTGGGTTGATTTCTAGGTTGTCTCTTCTGTTTCTTGGCCCATGTGTCTGTTTTTATGTCAGTACCATGCTGTTTTGATTCCTATAGCTTTGTAGTATAGTTTGAAGTCTGGTAGGATAATGCCTCTGGTTATTATTATTATTATTATTTTGCTCAGGATTGCCTTAGTTATTTGGGGTCTTTTGCTTTTTCATATGAAAGTTAAGGTTATTTTTTCTATTTCTGTGAAGAATGTTTGTATTTTGATGGGGACTACATTGAATCTATAGGTCTATTTGAGTAGTATGGACATTTTTACAATGTCAGTTTTTCCAATGCATGAACATGGAATGCTTTCCCATCTTTTTGTGGCCTTTTTAATTTCATTCAGCAGTATTTTATAGTTCTCATTGTAAGGATCTTTCACTTCCTTGGTTAAATTTATTCCTAGGTATTTTATTCTTTTGGTAGTGATTGTAAATGGGCTTGCTTTCTTGATTTCTTTTTCTGCTAGTTTGTTGTTGGTGTATAAAAGCACTGCTATTTTTTGTGTATTGATTTTGTATCCTGCAACTTTGCTGAGTTTACTTATCAGCTCTAGAAGTTTTTTTGATGGAATTTTTAGGTTTTTCTGTATATAGGATTATGTCATCTGTGAAAAGGGACACTCTGACTTTGTCTTTTCCAGTTTGGATGCCCCTATTTCTTTGTCTTCCCCAATTGCTCTAATACTTCCAATACTGGGTTGAACAGGAGTGGTGAGAGTGGGCGTCCTTGTCTTGTTCTGTTCTTAGAGGAAAAGCTTTCAGCTTTTCTCCATTCAGGATGATATTGTCTAGTCTTAACAAAGCTGGGAGATTCTCAAAGTTCCAAATATAGAGCAGGGAAGTTATTTATGCATTGGGATTTCCTAGACTGTCTTTAAACATAAATTTAATAGTAAAGGCATGTCATTTACACAATGATCTTTAGAATCTCTGTAATAGTAATAGTAGACAATGATTTTTCTTCCATAGATTTCTCACACTTCCCTCTCCATAAGTGGTCTTTTTTAATACTTGCTATATCCTCATGCTATAAATTTCTCTTATCTTTCTCTTCACAGTTAAACTTTTTTGAGAACAATTTAAACAGTGGAATATATACCTAAAATAAAGCAATGTAGGACTTTTTCTCCATTGAAATCTTAAACAATCCCAATATGAAAACCAGATAAAAGTGGAGCTCCTTTTCTTAAAGGGCAAGGCAGGAGTCCTACCCATGAGCCTACTCGCTTGTTCTTTCCTCATAACTGCCCTGAGGCACCACTGTTGGACACTGGGGTTAATTTAATAATTGATTTCAGCTTTTAAATCCTGTGGCATAGGTTATTCATCCTTTGTTCCCATCTAATCTCCTATTGTCAATTCTCTGAAATGGCACTAGCCAGTAAGTAGCATTAGATATTTATTTATTTATTTGGTTTACTATTGTCTATTACTCTACTGGTGTATAGATGCCATGTGGAGAGGAATTGTCTGTCTTGTTTACTGCTATTTCCTCGGGGCTTGGAAGAGTCCTGCACAAGTAGGTGCTCCAAAATTGTTTTTGAATGAACTCAAGAAAGAATGAAACTTGAATGACTCTGGCTTCCACGTACTTCTAAAAATAGCTGTCAAGTGTCCCCAGTGAACTCTCAGTTACCACTCTGTTATTGGAGAATACTTGAAGAAGAGTGTTCACTACTTCCTCTTGAAACTCTCCTCCCAGAACTTCAGCACCATTGAGTTGTCTTATATCTGTACCTTGTCTGTCCTCCCTGGAGCCTCTTCTCCCTCCTGCCCTTTAGATTAACATTTCCCCAGGAGCCAAGTTGTTTTTTCCCTTACTCCTTTGATACAATCATTCACTGCTTTGATGTTAGTGCTTGTATCTATAGAGATGATGCTCAGTCATCTTAGTTCATTTAAAATAAAATAAATGATATTTAGTGAGTATCTGAAGTATAACAAAGGTGATGAAAAGAGCTCAGAATAATCTTAGTCCTGACTTCAAGGACCTCAGAATCTCGTGAAGACACCAAACATGGGAGTAAACAATTGAATGCAACATGTAAAGGGCATGTTATAAGTATATACAAAGAGGAAGAAGTGACTCATTTTGGACCAAGAATGTTTTACAGAGGAAGCAGTATTTGAATAAGACAAGAATAGGAATTTTTCAGTTGAAAAATAAAAGATGAAGGGTACTTCAGAAGGGAAAGAACATGCATGTGCTTGACGAATGATGAATAGATCTGTTTGAGCCGAGGAAAGTATCTATGATGAGTAGTGCATAGATTTAAAAAAAGAAAAATACAAGTGACTGACATGATCAGAGTGGGTAAAGACAGTCAGTAGCTATTTTTGCAATAGCTCATTATTGCAACATTATTGACTCTCTTATTCTAATAACTCATCTTCCAATTTCCAAGATATCAGTCGACCAATCTGTGCTCCATTGCTGCTGGGATGAGGTTCCAAAGGCCAGCTTCAGTCATGTTACTCCTCAACTCAGAAACCTTCAGTTATTGACTATCTTATTCTAATAACTCATCTTCCAATTTCCAAGATATCAGTCGACTAATCTGTGCTCCATTGATGCTGGGATGAGGTTCCAAAGGCCAGCTTCAGTCATGTTACTCCTCAACTCAGAAACCTTCAGTGGCTTCCTATTGTTCACTAAACTAAAAGCAAATTTCCCTCAACAATCATAATGGTACACCGTAAGAATGCAAATTGACTTTTCTGTCTCATTCATTCATTATAGCCACATTTTTTAGAATTGGTGTTTTGATGATAGTTTTTTTCTATTACACTTATCCTTCCGTAGCCACCTGGCATGCCATCTCAGTTTTGCAATCTCTCTGGTTATCATGATTAGGTAGTATCTCT
>NW_007761618.1:0-557 GCF_000696425.1 Galeopterus variegatus
TTTTTTATCAATTATGCATATTCATGGGGTAGATAGCTGACTGTCACCACCTGTGCCCAAGATGTGATGATCAGATCAATAATATCAACATGCTCATTACCACAAATTGCAATTACTTCCCATGTCCTCAATCCAACCTCTCCCCAACCTCCTCCCTCTCCCCCATCAACCCTGGCAACCCTAGGTCTGTTCTCTCCCTCTGCAAGACCAACACACCACAGTGGACTTTCCTTCCCTCTTTCTCTCCTATCTCCTACTCATGAGTGAGAACACATGGTAATTTTCCCTCTGCGCCTGGCTTATTTCACTTAACGTAATCTTCTCCAAGTTCATCCATGTTGCTGTGAAGGGCAGAATTTCATTTCTATGGCTGGATAGCATTCCATTCTGCTAACTTTTTATTTTTATTATGAATATTCATGAGATACAAAGCTGAAAAAAAATAAAATTAAACAAAGTCTATGATACACACACACAAACTCACATACATACACCTCATTTGGAAAATGATTATTTCCAGAATTTCAGTGCTTTGAGAAATGTATTTATTACTCTCT
>NW_007761618.1:6177-6401 GCF_000696425.1 Galeopterus variegatus
GCCCTGTTTTAAAAAATCTTCCTCCATTAGTTAAGTCCAGAGTAAGAACTACTAAAAAAAAAACAACTCATTCTTGAAATATAGTTTCTGGTAAGGCATTATAGGCTCATACCCAGTACAAAATTTAGGAAAAGTGATGTGTGTGTTCATACTTGAAAGTCTCCTTTTAAAAGCAAAGAATGTGCTCTGAGGTTTGAATATACCTTTGAAAATGGGAAAGTTTA
>NW_007761619.1:0-587 GCF_000696425.1 Galeopterus variegatus
ATATGTTCTAAAGGTTTTTCCCATATTAATTCATTTAATCCTCACAACAATCACATAGGGCCTCATTTATGAGTGATTTTCTGAATTCACATATTTTAAGTACAGATAATGAAAATGGAAATAAGGAAAGTGAATAGAAGGGACTAGAATAAAAACTATTATTTTTGAAATTTCAAATGAAAGTTTGTGAAAATATCCAACAAGCTATTACTAGACCAGGTTCAACAGAATCTTTAAAATTTTTACTCTAGTTTTAATCATAAACTATAACTAAGGTACACTTATTGACTTACCTATAATTCCAACTACCAGTTCATTGCTAGTGTCATCTCGCCCAACCAGCAAAGAATAATCTATAATGAGGTGGCTAGAAAGGAATTGGGAGTCACTATGGATCGAGGTTCTCAGCACAGCTTTGGAATGAGAACGAATATACAGAGGATTGTCTCGAACCATCTTTAGAAGATTTTCATCCAGCAGGACCACATCACAACTCTCTTTCCCAGTGTCAGTTTTTACATTTCGATTCCTGAGTGAACCCTTCAAATCAAAAACCTAGCAGAAAGAAAATTCTTTGTCATTTACGT
>NW_007761619.1:5946-6401 GCF_000696425.1 Galeopterus variegatus
ATATATTTTATAAACTAGATTATAGATTAAATAAAACTCATGTCAGGACACAGACTTAATATTCACTTCAAAAAACAGGATATTTACCTAGTGTGAACCTACAAGTCTCAGATAATAAAGTTTGCTCAATTATAGTCCCTGTCCCCAGCTGACAATATATTATTTCATACTTACGAAGTTCCACATGAGGATTTGTGAGTTGTTTCTTTTGTGTATCTCCTCCGTCTACCTCATCTAAAAGGTTTAACGTCATTAGTAAAGGCAAAGTTTTAAATGGTTATCAGTTCATTTTGTCTTTTCTTTTCCCTGATATAACAACAAAAATTTAAAAATCAACAGTAAAAATATCCTAATCAAGTCACTATCAAACACATTAGATATACAATTAAACTGTGTAAACAATTACAATTAAAATGTATGTATCTTCTAAATTTTTATTTTTTAGATTAAAAAAA
>NW_007761620.1:0-701 GCF_000696425.1 Galeopterus variegatus
AAAAAAAAAAAAGTTCATGCAATATACAATTATGAAAAAACTGTGCATGGATTTCAAAAAACTTTTGCACCAAAACAAACTCAAATGAGGTTGTTATAACGTGTCTGAACAGGATCTACTTTGAGGCACTAAGAAGGATAAGACATCAGTTTGAAAAGAGCCCCTATCAGATCAACATGAATTCTGCTAAAATTGAAGCAAAAACAAACATCAAATTGATGTAAAGCTTGGGAGAAAGAATGGTGAAATCACTGATGCTTTAGGAGAAGTTTATGGGGACAATTTCCCAAGGAAATCAGCAGTTTACAAATGGATAACTAATTTTAAGAAGGACCAAGATGATGATGAATATGAAGCCAGCAGCAGCAGATGGTCCACACAAATTTATGAGAAAAAATTAATCATTTTAGTGTCCTAATTGAAGAGGACCAATGATTAACAGGAGCAACAATAGCAAATGCTGCAGACATCTCAGTGGATTCAGCTGACACAATTCTGATTAAAAAATTACAGTTGAGCAAACTTTCTGCTCAATGGGTGTCAAAACTGTTGCACCCAGATCAGCTGCAGACAAGAGCAGAGCTTTCAATGGAAATTGTAAAAAGGTGGGGTCAAGATCCTGAAGCATTTCTTTGAAGATTTGTAGCGGGAGATGACACATAGCTTTACCAGCATGATCCTGAAGACAAAGCACAATCAAA
>NW_007761620.1:6161-6400 GCF_000696425.1 Galeopterus variegatus
GATGGAAAAGCAGTGCAGGGAGAACTGCGATGGGCTGCTGGGAAACTCATTAGAGTTGAGAACTGGAGAGGCTGGACGCAGGGCGGCAGAGGACGAGGCACTACTGTGCATGTGTGAATTCTAGATATTCCGTGCACTTGCTGAATGTGGTGTGTTTAGAAGATAGCATGGCTGAAGGTGTCTATGAAACTATAAAAAGGAGTACTTAACACTCCTGAATTTTCTGATCCTAACAGTAC
>NW_007761621.1:0-483 GCF_000696425.1 Galeopterus variegatus
TGAGGTCGCTGCCTGACTTAGTAGAGATCTTCCTCTTTCCTTCGGCTGACCAGGTCCTGGATCTTTGCTGGCTGCAAAGCCCACGATGACCACATGGCCATCTCTGCCCTTCAGAGGGCAGCAGTGTCCACATCCAGGACAGATCTCTGTGCTCCCCAAATCCCTGGGTGACAGAGCAGAGCAGGGTTTCAGGCAGAGCCA
Source organism: Galeopterus variegatus (assembly GCF_000696425.1). Lineage (NCBI taxonomy): Eukaryota > Metazoa > Chordata > Mammalia > Dermoptera > Cynocephalidae > Galeopterus > Galeopterus variegatus. Next base: position 202 of record NW_007761621.1, read on the forward strand.
AAAGAGGGGTTCCTCCTGGGGGATGGGGACCTGGAATCAAGCATCCAGTGGACGGAATAATCAGGAGATGAGACAGAAGACCAAGTACGCAGAGGAGAGAGCATTTAGGACAGAGTGTCCAGAGAACAATGTACACAGAGGACAGAGCAAATAGGGGACAAAGTGTCCAGAGAACAAAGTGTTCAGTGGACAGAGCTTCCAGGGGACAGAGCATCCAGGCAAGAGAGTTGCAGGGGAGAGACTGTCCAGGGAACAGAGCATCCAGGGGACAGACCATCGAGG
>NW_007761621.1:5895-6400 GCF_000696425.1 Galeopterus variegatus
ACTTTACAAAAACTGTTATAACTAATGAATGTAGTATGCTTTCAGGATAAAAAAAAACACAAAAAATTTAATGTTTCTAAACACCAACAGCAAACTATCTAAAAATATTGAGAAAGTAATTGCATTTACAACAACTACAATAAAATAAATACCTAGTAATAAATTTAAACGAGGTTAAAAGTCTCTGTGATAAAAACTATAAAACATTTACAAAAGAAATTGAAATAGGCAATTAATTTGAATGATATCTTGTGTTCATAAACTAAAAAATTATTTACATTAAAATATTTACACTACCCAAAGTACTCTATATATTTAGCACACTCCCTACAAAAATACCAACGATAATCTTACACAAATAGAAAAAAAAAATTTTGTGGAAAACCATGAAAGACTCCAAATAGCCAAAGCAATCCTGAGCAAAAAGTATAAATCTGTAGGCACTGCAGTACCTGACATCAAAATTTCTACAAAAATATAGTAACCAAAGTAGCATAATACTGGC
>NW_007761622.1:0-447 GCF_000696425.1 Galeopterus variegatus
CAACACTGAGGGTTGCGATCCGTTGCCGGACACGGAAAAAAGACAAAAAAAAAAAATTTATGTACTGGGTTATATGTTAACTTAACATGGTGTATTTAATCAAAGAGATTTTAGAAAGCAAGACATTTCGTGGTTCCCAGGAGGACAAGACATGTAGGCAGGTGGTTTTTCTAAACATAAAACACATGGATTAAAAATAATAATCATTTCATACATCAGGTCATCTTCAAGAATCTGGAGAAACAAATGCTTAATCCAGAGCCCAAGCTATCACTTAGCTCAGTATCACTGCCTCATCCCCAAATTACAGCTTATACACCTACAGTTCTTTCGATTGTGCCTCTATGAGTTACCAAAAGAGGTTAAATATTATGGCTGTTTCTTTTTGCAAAGGCACATGCTAGTTAACCAAATCGAAGTTTTTAAAGCCTAAGCTAAATGTGCTCC
>NW_007761622.1:3273-3474 GCF_000696425.1 Galeopterus variegatus
AGCCCTGTGCTTGTAGAGAACAAAAGAAAACACACCTAATGGAGTAGAATAATCAGGGACGGTCTGCATTCATAGGTACTGGGTCCTTCAAAGGCCTTTGCAAAATAGCGCGGGGATCCATTGCCATACACCTGTGGGCTTATGATTCTCAGGCTACTTTGTAGTGAACCCGGCCGCCGACAATGGTAAGAAAGTACCGAC
>NW_007761622.1:5246-6400 GCF_000696425.1 Galeopterus variegatus
GGTACAAGGTGAGTGGAGATGTCAGACCAGCCCACGCACGCTGGCACTTTGTCACTTACTGCCTGCGTAACTTCAGCAAGTTACAAACTTTGCTGACACTCAGCTGAATCTTCTTTAAAATGGCTCTACCTCTAAGCCACTAAAAGGATTAAATGACTCATATATCTAAGTCTGGATGTTGCAAGTGGATGCTCAATGTGTTTCAGCTTCTTCTCTGACTATGGAAATACTCTGATCATGTGGATGTAGCCACATGTCGTTCTTACTCAGCGTCGGCGCCACCGGAAAAGAGAGCAGTGGCTTCGTGTGTCTTCGTCCCTCTCTCTTACAACGTTAGACACCTGAGGGGAGCAGCGCCTCAGCCCCTTCTCTCTGGAGCTTGCCTTCTTCTCTTCCTCTCTCCTTCTCTCTTCTTGTGAATAGAAACCCCACCCGTGGCTGCAGAGGGTGGAGGACGCTGGGTATATCGAGGCACAGTATTGTTCAACTTAACGTGCTGTCTTCACAGTAACCCAACAACTGTGTGGGACCTACAGAAGAAATGCATGTATAAATAGTTACTGTACAGAAACTACTCAGGCTCTAGTTCATCAGGAAAAGCACTTGGGGCCCTGTGCCCTGTCCCCATTTGCAGGGGCAGAGAAACCCCTTCGTAGCTGAGAAGCTTAGGTTTGGCATCCTGGAGAATAGAACCTAAGGCCATGGGCTGTGGAATCCGACAGGTGCAGGTGTAAGTCCCAGTTCTGTCACTTCCTAGCAGGGAAACCTGAGTAGGTAATTTAACCCCTCTAAGTCTGAGTTAACTTATTCACAAAAAGTGATCGATAGTGCCATCTACTTCACACGATCGTTTGGAGAATTGAATGACAAGAGGCACATAAAATACTAGCACAGTGCCTGGCATAAGGACTCAGTAAGTACTGGAGTCTAGCCAGGAAAATGAGCCAAGAAAATGACATGAAAGTTACCCATGACGGAAAGGAAGAAATAAAACTATCTATATTTGCAGATGACATCATCACCTGAGAACATTCTCATGATTTATACTGGTTAACCTCACCTTTGAAGTTACAGTTCTTTCAGATACACTCTGGAGTAGAATTGGCAGAACAATGCTTAACCGTGAACTGTCTGTCCTTTTTCTTTCTTTCATT
>NW_007761623.1:0-922 GCF_000696425.1 Galeopterus variegatus
AATGAGATAAGAGAGGATTCTGTAAGACAACACAATGAAATGAGAAAAAATATCCAGGATATGGAGGATGAAATTTACAAAGAAATTAATACCTTTAAAAAGGATGTGTCAGATCCTGAAACTGCAAGACACATTCATGAAATAAAAAACACAACCAAGAGCTTAAACAGCAGATTAGAACAAGCAGAAGAACGAATTTCCAAACTCAAAGATGGTCTTAATGAAATAACCCAGGCAGATGAAAAAATGAAAAAAGAATTTTTAAAAAATGAGAAATCTCTAAGAGAGCTAGCAGGCATCCTTAAGCACACAAACATCTGAACCATGGGTGTTTCTGAAGGGGAGGAGAAAGGCAAAGGCATTGAAAATCTATTCAGTGAATAATAATGGAAAATTTCCCAGGTACAGGGAGAGACACAGACCTTCAGACCCAGGAAGCTCAAAGATTCCAAAACAGTTTCAATCCAAAAGATTCTCTCCAAGACACATTATAGTCAAACTGGAAAAGCTCAAAGACAAAGAGAGAATCCTACATGCAGCAAGAGAAAAGTATCAAGCCACTTACAAGGGACCCCTCTATCAGACTAACAGCAGACTTCTCAGCAGAAACTGTACAGGCAAGAAAAAAATGGGATGGCATATTCAAAATACTAAAAGAAAAAAACTGCCAGCAAAGAATACTATATCTGGTAAGGCAATTCGTCAGAAATGAGGGAGAAACAGTGTATTCCCCAGACAAACAAAAACTGTAGGAGTTCATCACCACACGACCAGTCTTGCAAAAAATTCTCAAGGAAGTCCTGCATCTGGAATCCAAAAAACAATAATCACTACCACAAATACACAATTAAAAACAAAACCTAGGGCCGGCCCGGTGGTGCACTGGATAGTGCGCCGCTTGGGAAGCACGGCGGCGCTCCCG
>NW_007761623.1:6108-6400 GCF_000696425.1 Galeopterus variegatus
GCACTCACTATTAATTGGCTCTGCTTCCTCAGAGCACACACTCAGTCTGCTGCGCAAACATGCCCAGAGTGAATGAGACCTCCCAGGCCCCTCGGTGGGAGTGGGGAGGCTTGGCTCATGAACGTTTCAAAGGCTTGCACAGAGGAAAGGCAGGGGAACCACTCATTATCCCAGCAGCACTGTCAGCAGGAAAGAGGTCATGGGCAGGAGAGCAGGAAAAGCCGCTCCCATCAGGCACCTGGCTTTCCCTGCAGAGGCAGCAGACTCAGACCCAAATGGATCTGAAAGCAGC
>NW_007761624.1:0-286 GCF_000696425.1 Galeopterus variegatus
CTCCTTGAGCTTTCACATAAATGAATATTCAGCTTATACATCATTCAAACTAGAGACATCAAACATTCTCAGTGGATACATGTTTTAATAAATCCTTTCCTTTATCAGCATCACATATAAGTTCTAACTGTACAGCTTGGAGTGGGCTTTCCACTGTGGGGCCCTGTAGTTTTATCATTTTAAGCTCTAATATGTTTAAAAGTTGAGTAATCAGATCCCATGCTCATGGTCTTAGAATTCAGAAACTAAGCGACCCACGAATAAGTAACTGGTGCTTCACAATTAT
>NW_007761624.1:6056-6400 GCF_000696425.1 Galeopterus variegatus
AGCAGATTTCTCAACAGAAATGGTATAGGCCAGGAGAGAATGGGATGATATATTCAAAATCATAAAAGAAAAGAAAAAAACAAACAAACAAAAAAACTGCTAGCCAAGAATACTATATCCAGCCAGGCTAACCTTCAGAAATGAAGGATAAATAGTGTACTCCAGACAAACAGAAACTATAGAAGTCCACCTCCACATGACTAACCCTACAAGAAATCCTCAAGGGAATCTTGCATCTGGAATAAAAAATAATAATAATCACTACCATGATTATACAAAAAAGAACATGACCCACTGGTAGAACAAAAATGCAAGCTAGAAAAAGAAAGAAATGGTATCATACT
>NW_007761625.1:0-890 GCF_000696425.1 Galeopterus variegatus
AAAAAGGAATGAATTGCAACTTGATTAAACCTACCAAAGAAAGGAAAAAGAGCAAATAACAGTATAAATAAATAACAAATATGAAATATGAAATCAGATATAAGGAACAAAATCTAATACATCAATCATTAAACTACAAAGCAGAGACCATCAGATTGGGTTAAAAAACAAAACCTACCTATATACTAATTGCAAGAAAGACACATAAAACCATGTGGTAAAGAAAGATTTGCCTCTATAAGGACAGAGGAGTGCATCTAATTTCAATACTTCCAGAAACTACAGCAAAAGATTTTGTAATTAAAGGGCACAGAGCCCTAAGGACATGAAGAGGAAACATAAAAGTTTCGGTTTGGAAAAGACATGTAAGAATAACACACAGTGTAGCAGCACACCAGAGGGTTTAAGCCATCAGAAGGGAGGGCCAAGAACCAACTTGATTTGCAGCTCAGAATCTTCCAAAGGCTTGGGAATTGGTGGCACTGGGTACGTCTGGAAGTGGGGGTAAAGTAAGAAACTGAAATAAGGATGAGTTTAATCTGTTTAAGACCCAGTCACACCCTTAAACCCTTCTCAACTCCACATTCCTTTTCCTATCCCAGTAGAAGAGTGGTGCTTTATTCTCTGGAGAAGGGGGAAGAGAGGCTGTCTGTGTACACCAGCCTGGAAATACGGGGGAATAAGTGAAAGTATGCAGTCTTCCCGTCCTCACCATCCACAATGCTGATGGTCAAGCCCTTACCCTCCAGGAAGGAGATGAAGATTCTTCTCAGGGGACTCTGGCAGTAAAATAGTTCTAAACATGTTGACATGTGGGGCTGAGTTGGGCGGGGGAGGAAAGTACCAATAAATCTGAGCAGTGAGATCACCCTACAGTCCACAACCCACCA
>NW_007761625.1:4805-6400 GCF_000696425.1 Galeopterus variegatus
CCTGCCCCTCCTCCTTCCTCCTTCTTCAATCCATTTCCTTCCCCTTTCCCCTCTCCCCCACCTTCCCAACTGCTCTGCAACAGCATCCTAGAATGTAAAAAATTATATTAATAAAATTACACTTTCTTTTTAAAAATAAAGAGCATTTGAGTTCCTCTCTTTTAGCCATCTGAAAACATACAATAAATTATTATTAATTATAGATGCCTAGAACAACCGTAGACCACTTCTCCTAGAAAATTAACTCAAAACTTCTGGTCAAGATGGTGGAATAGACAGTCCCCAGCATCACTCTCTCCCACAAATCAACTAATTTACAACTATAAAAAGGCAACAAAAGCCAAGCTGAGGTAGCTAGAACTCGAGGGAAAAGGAGGAGAGCATGTGGGTGGGAGAAGCCATGATGAGAGAAAGAATGAAATGCTCCAACCATTTAGAATCCCAGCCTCTTCCAGTCTGGATCTGCTGAGCTTGTGGAGTAGTAGCTGGCAAAAGCTGCAGCTGTGTCCTTCATATGAAGTTGCTTGGAGACAGCAGGGGAGAAAAGGGCCTTGGTGGTCCCCAAGCCAGCAAGACCACTAATTGGGCTCCCTTGGTCCCACATAGGAGCTAGGAACCACAACAACAGAAAAAAAGGAGCCACTCAGAGGCCGGTGAGTCATCACAAGTGACTAGAGCACAGCCCATCCCATGGGAAGTGTTTGGAACATGGGTGGTGGGGGAAAAAGGCCCACTGGGGGAGCAATGGGGCACAGCAAGGACAGCCGATCTGCCCCCCAATAAGCACAGGACCACTCAGAGGAGACTAGTCAGGACTATAGAATTGCATAGGGTGAGGTTTGATGAAAAGACTCAGGCCCAGACCAGAGCTTCTACACAACCCAGGTGCACCGTATCTCATGAGATCTGGAAGTACCTATAAAGTCAACCATTAAAATCTGAGTTGCACAAAAAACCTTCCCTAGGGAATCAGCAGCAAAGCAGAAATTTAGCTCAACCATAGAGCTCAAGTACTATTCCCCACAGGAAGTTCCCCCATTTTAGAAGTAAGCAAAGGACAACAAATTAGTTCCAGTGCAGAGTTTAAGTGGTGGGAACAACAAATAATCCAACATAGAAATGAAAGAAAAAACAAAGTACCCACACCAGAGACGAAGTTTGATATTAATTAGTAAAGACTTCATTTCACCAAAGAACATCTATAACACCTAGAGGACCAGAAGTCCCCTGGGCTACCAAGCCAGAAAGAGGGGACAGCCAGGGGCCTCAGCCATGCCCCCCAACTCCTGCAACCAGTCCCAAGGGTAGGGGCCAAGGGCCTCTGCCACACCAACCCAACACATGCAACCAGCCCAGGGACGACCACCAAGCCACTGTAGGAAGCTCCCCGGGATCTCCCAAGCCAGGGTGGTGGGGGACTGAGAGCCTCGGCCATGCCCCCCCAACACCTGCAACCAGCATTGAGCACCGAGCTGCAGCAAGAAGGGCCCCAGGTTCTTGAGCTGGGGTGGTTAGGGACGAGGGCTTTTGCCATACCCACTGACATCTGCACCCAGCCCGGCAATAACCAAGCCACTGCTGGAAGCCCCCTGGTC
>NW_007761626.1:0-1035 GCF_000696425.1 Galeopterus variegatus
CCATCCCTCATTCCTTCTGGAAATAATTCATACTCATTATTTTCTTGATTTTTTAAATCATTATTAGCTGATTCTCTTTATTCATGGTATTTATGTTCCATAAAGTTGAGGCAATTACTGAATTAATGATTAATTCTAATGTATTAATCCTGCAATTAATTCTAATGTATAAATGTATAATTTTGTTGCCTAATCTTCTATTTTGGGGCCTTTAGGCTGTTTTAAGTTTCTCAGTATTGCAAACAATGCTGGTATGTATTCGTGTTCATGATTCTTGGTATGTAAAAGTTTCCATGGTATATAGTAACTTTATCCTTATTCACTTGATCATGTTTTTCTCTTCATTAACTTTATGGAAAGGGAACAATAATAGCTTCTATAAGATTAATCCAGACTTTCATATGGGGATAAAACTGGTTTAGCTGTGATCTTTACATCATAAAACATGGCCAGATTCAGTTTTCCAATGCATTGCTTAAATGCTTTGTACACATCTTGAAAAGTGTGCACAGGCATACAATTTTTTAACTACATTTTTTTTCTGGTCTAGTGCTTTAAAATTACTCTTAAAATTAGGTGGTGAGAGTTCTCAATTTTTCTGTGTTTTGTAAAATTTGTGCATCTATTCCTTGAGAATTTATTAATAATTTTTTTGGTAAAAAAATTTTTGTTAAGAATGTATACTGATATTTTATTTCTTCTCCTTTCAGGTATTCTTTTTGAGTGGCAAATTTATTTCCTAAATTTTTCTCTATAATAATTTGAAATATATAGCCTCTATTTCTAATCTTTTGGTGTATTTGTTTTGTTTCATTTTTTTATTATTTTACGATAATATATTTAACTTCAGAAACCAATCTATTTAATTTCAGAACCACTACTTTCATTAACTGAAAGTTTCTATAAATTGTATTATTTTGGAAAGTGAAGAGGCAGTGATATATTCAGTGTACCTCTCAAGCAGGAATGTAAAAACTCAATGGAATCAAGACATTGAAAATAAAGAGGAATTAAGCCTCTAGATCATCTGATTCT
>NW_007761626.1:2685-3399 GCF_000696425.1 Galeopterus variegatus
AAGTTGGTTTCTCAAGAAGATAAAGTAGACAAATCATTATCTAGGTTTTCAAAAAAAAAAAAGAAGAGAGAAGACCCAAATAACAAAAATCAGAAATGAAGAGGGAGACATTACAACTGATACCACAGAAATATGAAGAATCACTAGAGACTATTCTAAACAACTATATGACAACAAATATGAAAACTTGGAAGATATGGATGTTTCTGGACGCATACAAACTACCCAGACTGAACCAAGAAGAGATAGAAAACCTGAACAGACCAATAACAAGCAACAAGATTTAAGTGATAATCAGCAGTCTTCCAGCAAGGAAAAGTCCAGGTCCGGATGGCTTAACAGCTGAATTCTATCAAATCTTTAAAGAGGAGTTAATACCAATTCTTCTCAAACTATTCCAAAAAATTGAAGCTACTCTCCCAAACTCATTTTATGAGTGCCGGAGACCAGGTCCAGTCGAGTTGGGGGTCCTTGAAAGAGGGATGAAGAAGCTGTGAAAATAAAAAACACAGGCAGAGACCTCAGTTCCTCTGAAGCACGTTCTCAGCCTGTGGGCTGTCAGCGCTGTCACAGCCAGAGCAGCTAAAGCAGCTGAAGCAGCCTTCAGACTGGAAAGAGCATTTTTATTTGTTACACAACACGGGGGGGTGGGGTAATGTGGGCATTTTAACTACATAAATCTTTAAAATTATTAAATCAATAGTTAAACGGAAA
>NW_007761626.1:6142-6400 GCF_000696425.1 Galeopterus variegatus
AGCTGATTCTCTTTATTCATGGTATTTATGTTCCATAAAGTTGAGGCAATTACTGAATTAACAATTAATTCTAATGTATTAATCCTGCAATTAATTCTAATGTATAAATGTATAATTTTGTGGCCTAATCTTCTATTTTGGGGCCTTTTGGCTGTTTTAAGTTTCTCAGTATTGCAAACAATGCTGGTATGTATTCATGTTCATGATTCTTGGTATGTAAAAGTTTCCATGGTATATAGTAACTTTATCCTTATTCAC
>NW_007761627.1:0-632 GCF_000696425.1 Galeopterus variegatus
GTGAGGGCACAGTGAGAAGGCACTATCTATGAGCTGTAAAGAGGGCCTCACCAGTCTCCAAGTCTGCCAGCACCATGATCTTGAACTTTCCATCCTCCAGAACTGTGAGATATAAATTTCTGTTGTTTATTTATAAGCTACCCAGTTTTTGGCATTATGTTATAAAAGTCCAAATGGGCTATGACAGCCTCCTACCTACAAATCTTGATGGTGATTCACAAAGGAGATTTCTCATACAGTTCTAAAATGTATCTGAGTTTGCACTAAGCCTCTTAAATAGCTCCCTACCCCAAGTTCTCTTTTCTTCTCTCCCCATCCAAGATGGTGAAGCTTGGGATACTGGTTTTTTGTTTTTTGTTTGTTTGTTTTGTCTTTTTTGTGACCGGTAAGGGGATCGCAACCCTTGGCTTGGTGTCACCCACACCGCTCTCAGCCAGTGAGTGCACCGGCCATCCCTATATAGGATCTGAACCCGTGGCCTTGGCACTTCAACGCCGCTGCGCTCCCAGCGCCGCACTCTCCCAAGTGCGCCACGGGGTCGCCCGGGATCCTGGTTTTGACAAAATCAAAATAGATTTTAGGCTCTTTGGTTAGTGCAGCAGGAAGTGCAGCAGGACTTTTATCAGGAAGAT
>NW_007761627.1:6120-6400 GCF_000696425.1 Galeopterus variegatus
GTGAGGGCACAGTGAGAAGGCACTATCTATGAGCTGTAAAGAGGGCCTCACCAGTCTCCAAATCTGCCGGCACCATGATCTTGGACCTTCCATCCTCCAGAACTGTGAGATATAAATTTCTGTTGTTTATTTATAAGCTACCCAGTTTTTGGCATTATGTTATAAAAGTCCAAATGGGCTATGATAGCCTCCTACCTACAAATCTTGATGGTGATTCATAAAGGAGATTTCTCATACAGTTCTAAAATGTATCTGAGTTTGCACTAAGCCTCTTAAATAG
>NW_007761628.1:0-6400 GCF_000696425.1 Galeopterus variegatus
TGTGTGTGGTTTTATTCCCCCTACTATCAAGTCACTTAGATTTGTTTTGATTTACAACTAGAATGGAATCAATGGAAAGAACTCCCCAAAACAGCCTTCAGCTGTACTGATCTAACTTCCATAACAGTGAAACTTAGAACATATTTGAGGTGAGGCTGCATTGGGATTCCTTCTGGAGTAGAAAGTTCCATGTAACCAGATGGAAATTTCTAGATACTTAATTCCCACCACTAGTTCAACAGAAGACAGCGTCCAGGGAGAGGAGAAAGGAAAGGAGCCCGTGAACCAGCACATGCAGGGGAGGTCGCTTGGGCCCACTGGCAGTCACATCTCACATCCTCCTCACACCCGTGACATAGCTGGTGCTGAGCTTAAAGTGTGAGCTCCAGAGCCAGGCCGTCTATGGGCAAAGCCTGGCTCTGAGATCTTGCACAAATATTAGCCATGTCCTTCAGCCAGTCTCCCCCTCTGCCAGATAAGGATAATAATTCTATCACGTGGGGCCGCCGTGAGACTCTAAATGAAGAGTGCTGACACGCGATAAGCACTCAGCAAATTTAGCTGTTGTGTTTTCTTCATTCAAACACTGAAGCGCTGACAGGCTGAAGAACTTGTTCAAGTCCCAGAACTAACCTATAGAGAAGGCCGGCTTCGAACACAGGTCTGTTTTACCCCACAGCCCACCATCCTGGCTCTGAGAAGGCTTAAGATTTCTCTACAATGCTTCCACCCCCTTTCCTGTTCTGGTCTCTTCCTTGGTTGCTTCCTCTTCTCTTTTTGTTTTTTCTACACACGCACTTCTTTTCTTTCCTAAAGCCTTCCCTTCCCCCTCTCTTTCCAGCGGCGGTAGATTTACACTTTTAGCAAGGACACAGAGGGAAGCAATGCTTACACAGACATTCTGAAAATGCTCTCAGGGCTTCAGGATTATGAAGAGTGACCCAGGAATCAAGCACAGGTGACTGAAGGAAAGGGGATCTGACATTTACTAACCATCTACTAAGTGCTAGGTAATGTTTGGACGATTTATATACACTATCTCATGTAATCCTCACAGAACACAGGGGGTGCATCCGATGACACCTGCTTTATAGCTGAGGACAAGGAGTCTGACAAAGGTTAAATGATTTACAAAAGCTGTTAGATGGCAGAGCTGACAGCTGAGCCCAGGATTGCTGTCTCCAAAGCCCCCACTCTTCCCATTACAGGTCACTATATTAAGCAAAGACCTGAACACTCCTCAAACTAGATAATCCAGACACTGACTACATAATCAGGATTTGGAAATTTGGGTGTGCTCAGTGTCAAAGCCAGTTGACTTGTTCCACAGTAGTTAATTACATATTGGTAAAATATTGGAAGGGAACGCTCATGGCTTCATTAAAGATCCTCAACCTAACAGATTTTACAGAGCTCAGAATCAAATTCTGGAATCGTACTCTCTTTACAGGATAAATTGCAAGCGAAACTGAAATTTTAATGGTTCCCACCTGCAGTGTTCGCCTCTATAGGAGAGAAACCATTAGTTGAATCTGTATGAGTTTCAAAGTGTAAAATCTCATGACCAGTGGTGTCAAATCACAGCTGCTTAAAACAACATAAGAGCTAATAGTGAAGACAATCTTTGACATTCAACTGTCACAAAACCACTTGAAGTTCTACCCTCTGTGTTATCTAATAAAAGACAGAAAAAACTACTATAGACAGGCGTGAAAAAAAAGTCAAAGGTCAGTGTGTTCAAGTGATTTCAAAACAAGTAGGTACAAATGACTAAGAATACAAATATGAGACATAGAAGTCAGCTCTCTTGAAATGAAACTACCTCCTATGTGAAGGGGGAAAATGTAGGGTTAAAGAGGAGGAAGCCACTTTTTTTTTTTTTTTATGAAAAAAGCCTTGAAGTTCTACCCTCTGTGTTATCTAATAAAAGACAGAAAAAACTACTATAGACAGGCGTGAAAAAAAAGTCAAAGGTCAGTGTGTTCAAGTGATTTCAAAACAAGTAGGTACAAATGACTAAGAATACAAATATGAGACATAGAAGTCAGCTCTCTTGAAATGAAACTACCTCCTATGTGAAGGGGGAAAATGTAGGGTTAAAGAGGAGGAAGCCACTTTTTTTTTTTTTTGATGAAAAAAGAGAACATTCTAAATTAAGCAGGAGATTGGCCTAAATGACCTAAATGACCTCAAGAGTTCTTTCAACTCTAAGATCCCGAGATTCTAGGATTCTAAGAAATGGTATTCATGGTGAGTGAATCAGAACCAAGCCATGTGTTGCTTCTGAGATAAGCTTCCATGTTTGAAGCCAAGGCAAGTTCAGGGGCCTGGACAAGAGCAGGTGAATCACAGGGTGGAAACAATCCCTCCATGGGGATTTTAGCAGGCAGTGGGGAGAAGTGTAGAGATCTGCAAGAGCAGCGGGAATATGGAAAAGGCATATCCTGAGAGGCAGAGGACTACATGAAACACACGTGAGCTTTTCTCCCTGTCCTGATCTAAGCCATGCTCGGAGTGGGACAAGATAGAGACACGCCATTCACTACCTTGGTTCCTTGATGTCCACTCTTTGGTCTGTGATACATTTATCTAAAATACAGTTGCAAATGGCTCAATTCAAACAGGTTTTACAAACAGCTACTTGAGTAACCAAGTTTTTAGAGGTAGGCTCAGGCCTTGAGATGGTATCATTTGCTATGCCTCATGTGAAGGTCCTACCCAGACTCCTCTGTCTCCCCTCTCCTTGACTGGTGACTTTTAGCACTTGGTTCACTCTCTCTTTCCACCCTCTTCCTGTCACTGTTCTTGGTGGCTCATGTCCACACGGGCGTTCCTTCCAGCGGCTGGTACTGTCAGTCCCTCCACGTGCCCACTTCCAATGGTCTGTTTCTCTCAACGGATGACTTTGCCTCAGACTTCACTGAGCAAAAGAAAGCAATAGCACAGGAATTCCCTCATCTTTCCACCATGAAAACTTCCATACTTCCCCATCAGTTCCCTGACACAGCACTGCTGGTGTCACAATGGATGAAGCATTCCTAATTCCACCACAGTCCATCCCTTAACTAGAGTTCTGGATCCCATCCCCTCTTGCTTTATCAAGGACCTCTCTGACCATTATCCCCACCTTCCCTGCCTCATTAATTTCTCCCTCTCTGCTGGTCCCTTATCATCCTTTCACAAATCTACTATATTATCTCTGATCCTAAAAACGAAACCAAAGAACAAATTTCTTGATACCACATCCTGCTCCAGTTACTGCCCCGCATCTCTGCTCCCCTTCAAGAGCTTCCTGAAAAGAGCTGTGAATTGTCATTGTCTTCGTTCTCTCACCTCACGTTCCCTCTCGACCTCACTTGTGAAGAGCTTGTTTCTTCATAGAAGCAGGGATGTTTAATCCATACTAAAATCAAGGACGGCACTCTGAGCTATACTAGGCACTGGCAAATCAACCACAACCAGTCAAAACCTCAGACTCAAGTGCTTATAGTCTACCTTGGAAGGTTAGGGAAAGATTCCCAAAAGAGGAGACACCAAGATGAAATCCAAAGTCCAAAGGGAATTCTGGTGGCCTTCCTCCATGCTATGGACTGATCCTCAATGTGATGGTATTTGAAGGGGTTGGGATCAGAGGAGATTAGAAGAGACCAAAAGAAGGAGAAATGGGATAGGGACTGTTACTGGATCTCAAGCATAACATTTTCCTCTAATGAAAATGTTTGCATGTACATACCTTTAGAAGGGTAGAGAACCATTCATTCTCATTTCCTTAAGCCTTAGGCAAAAAGACACAAGTATGACGTTTTCAAGTTTGGCTAGTTTAGGGGCCAGCAAACTATGGCCCATCCGCCAAATCCAGCCTGCTGCCTATCTTTGTATGGCCTGTGAACTAATATGGTTGTTATGTTTTTTAAATGGTTGAAAACAAATTTTAAAAAAGAATCATTTTTAGTGATGTGAAAATTACATAAAATTCAGATTTCAGTGTCTATAAATAAAGTTTTATTGGAATACAACTTTGCCTGTTTATGTATTATCAATGACTGCTTACACATTACAAGAGCAAATTTCAGTAGCTGTGACAGAGACTGTATGGACTGCAAAACTGAAAATATTTACTATCTGGACCTTTAGAGAGAATGTTTGCCAACCCCCAAGCTAGACTGTTATGAAATGCTTATGATCTGAGGTGGTAAAATAACCTCTAGTATTTAATTGTTCACACCTATCTTAGCAATATTTTACAATTACAAATGAATGATGGATTTTGTATCTTCTCCATGTGGGAGGGGTGGCTGCAACTGGTGAGCCTTGCATTTTCTCCCCTGTTGGGCGTCTCTCCCCCTCTCCCATGCCATCACCATGACTGGGGAGGCTCCTCCTTCATTGCCCTGGCCCAAGTATGAACATGCAATGCCTCCTTCATTAATTGTCCATAATAGAGCTGAGCATGACCAAAACATGTAAATAAGACTTTAAAAATTAGTGTATGAACAGACAGAAACACATACTGATAAGACAGCTCTAAAGAAAGTCTCATTCATCTTTATTTTGCAGCCTTCTCCTGGATATTCAAAGTTGGTGAAAATCTGGGCATATTCTCAGGCATGTCTGGACACCCTGAAGCCCAAATTCAAGAATGTTTTCCTACTAGAAGGAGAGAAGGAGAATATGGTTGCTCACTTCCCAGTATCAGGCCTGCCTTTGATGGATGCTGATTTCGGAACTGTCCTCCTAAACAGAGGAAAGTGGTTTCTTTCCTCCTAACCCTTATTTGGTGGTCATTTAAAAAGTGTTTCTCCTAGAGGACCATGACAGGAATTGAATTTAATGACATAGGAAAGGTCCATATGGAGTAAAGAATGCCTTCACCCACTGCTGAAATAATATAAATAGTTGTGCCCAATCCACCAAGAGATGGCATGTTCCTCCCAGAGCTGAGAAGCCAAGGCTGCAAAGAGCTCTATCACAAAATCATTCACAGTTTTAGAGAGTACCTAAAAAAAAGCTTACTAGTAATTTTTTAAAATGCCAAGTTACATATGAATACACACTTAAAGGGGTAAAAGGAAGAAGTGTTAAAAAAAATTCACACCTTTTAGGTTTACATCAGTTGGTGTTTCATAAAGAAACTGATGACAGAAACAGTGGTGAGGGGTGAGAACCAGGCAGTGTAGAGTAAGAGAAAAGAGACCCTACGACAACCCACAAAAGATCAAACACAGAAAAGGGAGATTCAGACATTGAAAGGAAGCCAACTGAGCGTGGTAAACATGGAGTATAGCACAGAGGTTTCTCTCTTTCTGAAGCCCTGCGATTACTCTGAATAAGCTCGCTTCCTGGGTTCAATTCATAACCATCTACAAGTTCATAACCATAGTGAGTTGCTGTACTCATTGTTGTGATGGTGGTTGATTCTATAGGATATAAGGAAGTTACTGCCCTGCCTTTAAGGAGTTTTAATTCAACAGCTAAACACCTAAAAAGAAAAAGGAAGAGAAGAAAAACATTTTCACACATCTCTAAACAGGTTATTATCAAATTTAAGAATGACAATTCTCAAGCCCAGAATTTCCCTAGTTTATAGTTTAGCCTCATGTGATAAAACTTAAATATTTCTCAGCCTATTTACTACCTCAGACTTGGACAGAAAATAGGGATGATTTTTAAAAATTTTATCTGTACTATATATAAACAAAATCTAATCCATGAGGCATTAAAGAACACATTTTTGACAAACTTAAATATTTCTCAGCCTATTTACTACCTCAGACTTGGACAGAAAATAGGGATGATTTTTAAAAACTTTATCTGTACTATATATAAACAAAATCTAATCCATGAGGCATTAAAGAACACATTTTTGACTATGTATAATAAAAGGATGATAAGAGTAAGCTCTGGGTTCTAAAATGATAGGCAGAGAGCAAAGGGCTCAACATTAAGAAATTTTATCATAAAACAATAGGTAATAAATTATCATTTTTTAGATCAACATAATTTTTTAAAAATAGATAAATGCAGTTAATACAAGAAGGAAGAATATAAGATTATTCTACAAATTATATATTAGGTATAATATTCTGGTAATAGGCCCTTTAGTTCCCACATGTCATTGGTATATCATTGCTAAGTGTCATCAGTTACCAAAAATGATAGTAATACATAGAAAATGAATGCAACTTAATCATGAGGATCGATTACATGCATACATATGTGAAAGTTTCACAAATAAGCATTTTGATTTTTGCACATTAATACTATAAAATTCCAGATAATAAACAATGGATTATATGCCAAAAATTTTTCTTCTGAACAAAATTTACATAAATTATGTAAAGTTCTATACTATGTCACTGAGTGCTTTTAGAAAAAACTAATAGTCAGATGGCTATTTCTT
>NW_007761628.1:9949-10550 GCF_000696425.1 Galeopterus variegatus
CATTTCAGCATAGGCATAGAATTGGCTTCAAAAAGAAAACTTTAGTTATACCTCTCTTGAGTATTAAGTATATGCAGATCTGATCTTTTGTTATTATTACAAGCCATTGTATTTTACAACAATCCTGGAAGAAATCACAATTCTATACTTTTTATTGTAAAAAATGTAATGTCTAATATTATATAAAATTGTAGACCTTTTCTCTGGAATGTTCAGTTCCATATTACCCTCTATGGGAATTCTCTAATATCTTTCTTTCCAATATGTTAAAAAATGCTAAAAAGTAATAATGGGGCAATGGGATAGAATAACAAGGAGAAATGAATCTTTTACTCGAAATAAATTGCAGAAAATTAATATTGGTTTACAAAAGCCTGTGGCTTAGAAAATTTCAGAATCGGTGACCAAAATTCAAGATATTTCTTAATAAATAGAGGTGTACCTGACTTTCTGATAGAACTTAAGTGTGTACTTTCAGGCTAAATATTCTTAAAAACTCCATATTTTGCTGGTATGAAAAGACAAAGGTTTGTGCAGCAGTACTAAGAACCCCTTAATGTTTTTTTCCCCTTCACTCTAAAGACCATTACCATAGTCCAGG
>NW_007761629.1:0-564 GCF_000696425.1 Galeopterus variegatus
TTCGTGGGCTTCTAAGCCCTACTTTGAATTAGTTTTGTCGAATGTTTCTAGGTGAGAAAATGCAATGGGAAATACAAGGATATTGGTCATCCAATGGAAAAAAAGGTGCTGAGAACACAAAGGTCGGAGGGGGAGAACAGAAAATGGCACTTAGCATAAGGAGACACCGTGTGGTGCTGCCTGCACTTCTCCTTCCATCCAGATTCGTTTTTTTGATTTTGAACATTACGCTCCACTCTACTTCGTGACTCTGACATTTTAATCGTAACTTATGGAGCTGCAAGAAACGTGGCTTCCAAAAATCCTGGGAATACCCCATAGCTGTCTTTCTGGCACAATAATTTCTTTCTTTTTTTTTTTTTTTTTAGTTGGTTATGAATACTCATGGGATACAAAGTTGATTGTTGTACCCAAGATGTGATGGCCAGATCCATACTGGCAGCATGCCCTAATTACCATAAATTGCGATTATATTCCTTGTCCCCCACTCAATTATTCCCAAGCTCCACTTTGCATCCCTAGGTGTGCTCTCTCCCTCTGCAAGTCCAATGCGCCACTGTGGAC
>NW_007761629.1:6166-6400 GCF_000696425.1 Galeopterus variegatus
TCCTTTGCCCATTTTGGTCTTTGAGTTATTTCTTTTTACTGTTAAACTGTTTGAGTTCCTTGTGTATTCTGGATATCAATTCTTTGTCAGATGCATAGTTTGCAAATATTTTCTCCCACTCTGTAGGTTGTTTTTTAGCTCGGTTAATTGTTTCTTTTGCTGTGCAGAAGGCTTTTAGTTTGATATAATCCCATTTGTTTATGTTTTCTTTTCTTCCCGGTGCTTTTGCAGTCA
>NW_007761630.1:0-461 GCF_000696425.1 Galeopterus variegatus
GTAGCTAATACGTGCCTGCAGCTCAAGCTGAGGAGGCCTCTTGGCTCCATTTTTTGTGCCTTAACCAGACTGATGGGATTTTCCCAGTCAGTTATGATGACTTTTACCAGTTTAGCAGTGCTACTTATTCTTAGTTTTCTATAAGTTGTTTAAATTTGAATAGATTTTAATTTTATAAAGCATTTTGATACAAATAGTAATAATCATAATTTAAAAATGTCTGAACATAGTTAATTTTATTGACTAATTTCATTTTTGATATTATGGTAAAGCTCTTTTTTGGGGGATAGGCATAACTTGTTCATGGAGGTTATCATTTTTATAAATCATTGAATTAATATATATTTTCTTGAAAATTATATCTTCATGAATATTATTATGAATTTTACTCTTTTCACTCTCATCGTTGAGTTTTATTTAAAAGTTATACTAATGAAATACAGTGAGTTGTAGAATTTTCA
>NW_007761630.1:2551-3316 GCF_000696425.1 Galeopterus variegatus
CTTGTGAGTTCTGGTACATTTGTGTTGTGTGGAAACTCTGGTCTGGGCCTGAGTCTTTTCATCAAACATCACCCCCTGCAGTTTTATATTCCTGATCAATCTCCACTGAGTGATCTTGTGCTGATTGGAAAGCAGATCAGCTGTGCATGCTGTGCCCCAGTGTTGCTTGCCCCGTACACACTTCCCATGGGACAGATATGCCCTGGTCCCTTGTGATGACTCACCGGCCTCTGTGTGGCTCCCTTTTTCAGTTGTCTGTGGCCTCTCATGCCTATGTGGGTCCACAGGAACCCCGTTAGTGATCTTGCTGGCCTGCCACCTACAAGCAAATTCATATGAAGGGCACAGCTGTGGCTTTTGCCAGCTCCTGCTCCATGTGCTCACCAGTCCCAGTCTTGAAGCAGCTGGGTTTTGAAATGGTGGGAGCGATCCTTTCTTTCTCATCGTGGCTTCTCCTGCCTTCCTGAACACCACAGACCTCTCTTCCTCCTCCCCTGAGCTCTAGTGGCCCCAGGTTCACTATCACTTCTTTTCAGTAGTTGTAAATTGGTTGCTTTGTGGGAGAGAGTGATGCTGAAAACCATCTATTCTGCCATCTTAACTGGAAGCCCCCAGTAGCTTTGAAAATATCTTTATTATACATTTACTTCTAAGTCGCATTTTAATTTGTATCTTTTGAAAGACAGGGGTTACTGCCTTTAGATATCCAAAATATAATTCTTTTCTCCTGTGGTTTCCATTTGAAGTGTTGAAACATTCTCAAGA
>NW_007761630.1:5919-6400 GCF_000696425.1 Galeopterus variegatus
ATGGCATCCTCTGCTTGGCTCCTGGTGTTTCCATGCTCCTGCTGTCTGTTGGCAGGGGCTGCTCTCACCTTATAAAGGTCCCTGTGCTTTGGGCAGGTGTCAGTGGGAGTTGCCCTTGGCTCATGAATTTCCCATGGTCCTGCCTGTCATCAGCAGGGACTGAGAGATATAGAATTTGGGGTAGACTGGTTTTTCTTTCAGCACTTCATATACATCATATAGTTCATGTATGTCATCCCATCACTTTTTGGCCTTCATGATTTCTAGTGAAAAATGAGCTGTTAATCTTATTTACAATTTCCCATATGTTTCAAGTCACTTGTCTATTGTCACTATCAAAAGTCATTCTTTACCTTTGGTCATCAAATCTTTGATAATAATGTGTCTTGGGGGTAAACCTCTTTGAATTTATTCTATTCAAAGTTTGTTGACCTTCTTGTATGTGTGGCCTCATCATGTCAAGTTCCTTAGATACGGTATT
>NW_007761631.1:0-379 GCF_000696425.1 Galeopterus variegatus
GGGGAAAGTCTGAGAAAATGCTTTATAAATCCTATGTTTATACCTTGAAATGGGATATTCCTTTTGGCTATTCAGACTATGTAAAAGACTTGGGCTGTACCTTATTTTCATTGAACAGATGAAAAAAAAAAAGGTAAAGAACTCTTCTACTGTGAATTTAGGTTGTCAGTTCATAAGTTGAATTTATAACACGGAAGCATCAAAAGAAAGCTAATAATGCTCTGCCCATTTTGTTCCTTTATTTTAAATTTTTAAAAAGGCAATCACGGGCCGGCCCGGTGGCGCACTGGAGAGTGCGCCGCTTGGGAGTGTGGCAGTGCTCCCGCTGAGGGTTCAGATCCCATGTGGAGACCGGTTCCTGCTCACTGGCTGAGCACGG
>NW_007761631.1:5868-6399 GCF_000696425.1 Galeopterus variegatus
AAAAAAAAAAAAGCAAAATGACAGGTCTTGCCTGAGGTATTCACCTAGGACCCTACTCCTACTTACTTGCTTAGAGATTGCTTTTTACTTTTGAATTCCTGGCTTGCCATTTTATTCCCCACTTCATTTCTTTAGTGATAAGATTTTAATGTGTTATTCCCATGAAAAAATCTGAGAATTAATGCCTAAAATTTAGAATTTGAAAAGGTAACATGAATGCTTAAGTGGCACAAAGAAAATCACCAAGAAGAAAGCAAGTCTTGCCAAAGATGCTAAGGTCAGAGTAAGGAGAAGGGGAGAAGACACTGCTATCCTCATATCTTGGGTCTATAGAAGCAGCAGGAGGAGTAGGAAAGTGTCATAATAATTAGACTCAGAGAAATTGCAGAAGGAATCTGAGAACATACGTGCCAACCTCAAGGCCCATTAAGATGCCCAGGAAGTAGGCAGCACATGTTCAGGACAAATTAAAACAAACAAACAAACAAAAAACAGAGAGCTATTCAGGATCAGGACAGCTAATAGACATTG
>NW_007761632.1:0-597 GCF_000696425.1 Galeopterus variegatus
AGAATAGGCTGACGTGCAGAAGCCCAGATGCTGCTTTCCAGAGGTAGGAGGGTAGGTGTGGGGAAGATTAACAGAAGTTAAAACTTCTCTGACTCTTAACAACTCAAATAACCATAATATTATGAAGTACTTCATAAACTATGGGCTCTACTTCAAATACAGGGTACTAGCATTTAATAATTTACTGTTTATCATTCCTCTAGACACTTACTTTGATACAGTTAAGTTCAGTGGTTCAAACGGTGTCCTGGAATGGAGATGTCAAAACCAATACTATATTTTGAGCCGTCTGCCAACAATTGAACAAATACTCCTACAATATAGTCATGCAATCATAGGCAAAAAAATTTTCCTTAAAACCTTGGACCTAAAGGCATTTACACAAGGATTATTTTTGTGAAGACACATAAACACACAGTAATCGAGGAAGAGACAAAAAATGGAGGGAGCGAAGGAGGACAAAATGAGAATAGATCGAGGGTAAGCTGATGGATGTATGAACTGTAAATGAAGGAATTTGAGTTTCCAGAGATCTCTGCATTTATTTATTTATTTAGGTTGCCAGGGAAAAATTCTAATTATGAAAATTATCAGGTT
>NW_007761632.1:5853-6399 GCF_000696425.1 Galeopterus variegatus
CAGCTTTGGTTTAAAAATAGTCTGTTCCTAGCAGACTTGATGCTTTCCCCCCCAGAGGCTTCAGAGAAGGTGTATGCAGGACTGAATGCTACCCAGTTAGGTATTTATTTCCTTGTGAGCTGCTGTCATGTGACTTCCAATGGAATCCAGAGGCAGCAGTTCTTAATTTTTAACGCTTTCCTTGGGGCAACCTGCCAAAGACCCCTGAGTCATTATTGTGGGCTTCTTTAAGATGTCCGTTAATCCAGTTATCCTCATTCACCACCCGCTCTTTGGACAAAGCCCGAGAGCTGCCCTGAAAATGCCCCCAGGAAACATTCATTCATGGGATGATAAGTAGGTTTCACCCCACATGTCAATTCTAGTCAAATGGTAGTAGATCCAATGGAACAAAGTAAACCCAAATCCTTGTCCACAAAGAATCCACAGTCTAGCTGCAGAGACAAACAAGTAAACAGTTAGGAAAGGAAGTACCACGATGCAGTAGGGAGGAAGACAGGCACACTGAACAACTTCTAGAGCAACTGCTCAAAGTGGTCCCAGACA
>NW_007761633.1:0-998 GCF_000696425.1 Galeopterus variegatus
CACATTTTCCTTATCCAGTTGTCCATTGATGTACATTTAGATTGCTTCCATATTTTTACTATTGTAAAAAGAGCTGCAGCAAACATGGGAGTGCAGGTATCCCTTCAACATGATGATTTCCGTTCCTTTGGGTATATACCCAGAAGTGGGATTGCTGGATCATATGGTAGTTCTATCTATAGTTTTAGAAACTCTAAACTGCTTTCCATAATGGCTGTACTATTTTACTGGTTTAGATGCATTTCATGGATTTTAAAATGTAATAATATTTTTGTTGTTATTCTGTTCAATTATATTGTAATTTCCATTTTGACTGCATAATTAAGCCTTAAATTATTTAGAAATATGTTTTGTACATTCTAAGAATGTCAGGGACTCTTGTTTTGTATTTTTGTGGATTTCCAGCTTAACAGCATTTAAGTTAGAGAATATATTCTGATTATTTCAATCATTTCAAATTTGTTGACATTTTCTTCTAAATACAGGATAGTCAACTTTTAAAATTGACTTACCATGCTTTAAGAAAATGTATAATTTAAAGTTTTGTGTTTCAATATCCTATCATCGAAAATTACTAAATTTGTTGTTAATATCATTTATTTTCTTAAAGATTTTTGTCTGCTTTTTCTATGGTTTCTGAGAGAAGTGTTTTAAAATCTCCAAATATATTCAGGATTTGTCTATATCTTTTCTATTTTCCTAGTTTTGATTTTATGTAATTATATGCTATGATATTAGATAAATATCATTTTAGTTATTATACCATTTATATTTTCATTTTTAAAATTATCACAATCCTTGTGATTTTATTACAGCCTTTATTCTGCTGACAATGTAATGTAATAATTACTATAATTAAATTCATATCTACTGTTTTACTTTGTGCTTTACATGTGCCCATTTCTATCTGTGTTTCCTTTTCTCTCAACATTTTTCTATGGTTAATTATTTTTTTCTAATTTTTAATGCATTCTCTCAGGCATGGAAGTCACAGTCTT
>NW_007761633.1:5710-6399 GCF_000696425.1 Galeopterus variegatus
AAAATGGTCAAAAGCAAAAAGGAAGAAAGGACAGTTATTTAATTAAAGGCAATACTTTAGAGATATTGATCTATGGAAAATATTTTGGTTCACTGTTATGAATAGTTTGCTTAAGCTTACAATGATAGTAATTAGGAAGCAGATTATGCATGGAAAATCCGCAATTGTCAGCATTGAATCAGGTGTCTGTTGAAAGTAAATTGTCTGAGCTGTGTGTTAACAGAACTGACTGTGCCCACTGGTCCCACTTGCACTCCAACCCAGACGTACCATTTCTGTTTTGCTGTGGACTGCTGCTAAAACTACCTGTCTTTGTGACTTGGTAAGTATGACAAAAATAAGATAATAATGGATACTTCTGAATGCATGGTCACTTGGTGTCCCATGATCAAGTGTTCTGTCTCTACTCTGGCCTGGTAACACAAGACCTGTTTCTGTAAAGGTGTCTAGAATAAATCAGAGTTGAGGGTATTAGTCCAGTATGGTTTACTATGAGACAAGTGCATTTAAGTCCTTTCAGAATTGAGTTGTGGTTATATATCAACAACTCAGCAGATGTTTTAATCCAACCAGAATATGATAACTGCGGTAAAAGAATGGAGTTTACTGCAGGCATCTCAGACTCACCTGACTGTACTGTCAAAAATTATTGCAATTTGTATCTGAACATTTTGAGTAAGTCAGTTCAG
>NW_007761634.1:0-204 GCF_000696425.1 Galeopterus variegatus
TGTCTTGGAAAAGCCATAAGTACTATAGACTTTTAAGTCCAAATTTAAGCCTGGCCTATAGTAAGAATCTACTTGATGTCCTCAATCTGGATGACCCAAAAGTAGTGTTCTAATATCTTCAGCTAAAGAGAAATAAAGAGTTAAATATTTCTATTGACAACTTACTTACATTCTAGTTGGCCTCACCAACTCAGAATTCATTTC
>NW_007761634.1:5946-6399 GCF_000696425.1 Galeopterus variegatus
GGCCATAGCTTTCATATTTGTGTCACCAGTACCAGCATAGAGCCTGGCACACAGAAGGTTTTCAATGAATGTTCACTGACCCACCACTTTTAGCATCTCTTTCCTTCTTTCTGCTGCTTACCCCCAACTGATAGGAAAAGCCTTTCCAGAAGGCTCTTGGTTAACAACACCCCACTATAACAGAGTCTACATTTTATTATATCTGTTCCCTGCCAATACTGATACCTGAGATGAGGCAGAACAGGTAAGAAAAGGACAAGTGAAGACCCTAATACTCCCCAAAGGTAACTTTAATCAAAATGCTTGCCTGCCTCTCCAGAGAGTGCTGAAGAAACAGCACTATGTAGTGAATGGAGGCTCGCTGGGTGCTTTACATGTCCCAACTCATTTAGTCTTCACAATGACCCTGTGAAGTGGGGACTGCCATTAATCCCATTTTACAGATGGCTAAAC
>NW_007761635.1:0-934 GCF_000696425.1 Galeopterus variegatus
TGATGATGCCCAGGGCCTGAGGCCCCCACAGAGATCACCACATGTGAGCCCATGGTAACTCGCCTCATAGTAGGTAAGCTGATCTCTTTTGTCATTGATACAAGGGCCATTTACTTTACTCTTCCTGAATATGCAGGAAGAACAACCCCATCCTCTATCACAACAGGAGGGGTCATGGGATCAGAATACCACCCATGGATCACTCAAACCCTTTCCTGCACCATGCAACACACCCAATTCACACACAAATTCTTAAAAATGCCTCAATGCCCAGCCCCCTTACTGGGATGGGACATTCTTTTCAAATTCAAAGCTACTCTTACCCTAAACACTTTAACTCCAGCTACAATACTCGTGTTACGGGCCACCCCAGACCTGGCCCCTGGGGCTTCCACCTTACCATCCCCCTCAGACAAGTTTAATCCTGTAGTATGGGAAGCTTCTTCTCCCTCCATTGCTAAACACCATTCCCCTGTCCTTGTTAAATTGTGGAACCCCAGTTTGTTCCCTAATGTTCCAAAGTACCCCATTGCTAACAAACACCTAATAGGCTTAAAACCCATCGTACACAAACTCCTTTCTTTTCATGTCTTACAGCCTACCCACTCACCTTTCAATACACCCATCCTTCCAGTTATAAAGCCTCATGGCTCATACTGTTTAGTACAGGACTAATCCTGACACACACCATTCCCAACAACTCACTTGGACAGCACTACCTCAGGGGTTTCGGGATAGCCCCCACATCTTCAGCCAGACCTTAGCTCAAGACTTATCTGAACTTCCCCCAATCTCTAGCACTTTAATACAATATGTGGATGACCTCCTCCTTTGTAGCCCCTCCTATGAGGATTTACTGGCCCACACTGTTGCCTCCTTAATTTCCTGGCCTCCAGGGGATATCCAGTGTCCTCAGCAAGGCCCAAATTTCTTC
>NW_007761635.1:3972-4424 GCF_000696425.1 Galeopterus variegatus
TTCGCTTGTTGTATCAATTTCAAGGAATTGTAATTGTTATGTCTTCTCCGTCCCCCCAACCTCCCCGGTATTTGTGTGTGTGTGTGTCTGTGTGTGTGTGTGAGAGAGAGAGATAATTTACTTATTTATTTTTAAATCCCACCAATAAGTGAGAACATGTGATATTTCTCTTTCTGTGCCTGACTCATTTCACTTAATATAATTATCTCTAGGTCCCTCCATGTTATTGCAAATGGCAGGATTTCATTCGTTTTTATAGCTGAGTAATATTCCATTGTGTAGATGTACCACAATTTCCGTATCCACTCATCCGATGATGGACATTTTGGCTGGTTCCAACTCTTGGCTATTGTAAAGAGTGCTGCAATGAACATTGGGGAACAGGTATACCTTCGACTTGATGATTTCCATTCCTCTGGGTATATTCCCAGCAGTGGGATAGCTGGGTCATA
>NW_007761635.1:5424-6399 GCF_000696425.1 Galeopterus variegatus
TATATAGGATTATGTCATCTGTAAACAGGGACAGTTTGACTTCATCTTTTCCAATCTGGATGCCCTTTATTTCCTTCTCTTCTCTGATTGCTCTGGCTCATACTTCCAACACAATGTTGATCTAGAGCTTGAGAGTTTTTACCTTTTGGTGGTGTACTTTCTTGATTTTTCGTATTTCTGGTTTCTTTTCTTTGATGTTTATTCGTTGTGGCAGGGGGTTTCACAGTCCACAGTTTTGACACTATTGTCTGACTAAGATGTTGCTGGGGTTGCCAATTTGGTATGGTTACCTCAGTGACTGCTCAGTCGGCCACTAGTGCCTTTTGTGTGTGGTTGCCTTGGGTCTTGAGCCTCTCCAGGGAGCCACCTCTCTAGTCAGGTTGGACTTGGCCAGGCTGCTGGGTCACAGGGTGGTACCACAGGGTGTGTGGTCACTGCCGAGCTTCCACCTCCCCTGCCAGACATCACCCTGCTCCATGCGCACTGGGCCAGGCTTATCCAGCACCACTTTAGACAAGCCCAAGTACAAAATGGTGCCACCCACGTCCTCCCCTCCCCTCCCTCCTTCCTTTCACAAGAAGCCTCCTGACTTAAACAGAAACCCCTTTTGCTTCCACAAGGACACAGTTCTCCACCCCGATCCACATTGGTATAATGACCCTCCTTGAAGGTATCACCCAGCTCTTGGTGCCAACATACCAATATAAGCTCTACCACCCCCATGCCTGGGGCTGTCCCCTTTCCAGTGCAGCCCTGGGCTGCCTGCTACTTTGAGCACAGCCCAGCAGATTTTCTTTCTTTGATAAAGCTTGAACGTTACCCAGCATCTCGGCTCACTTTCTTTCAGCCCACACTCTCATTATGTGATCACCCTCGATATCTGATCAGATTCTTTATCTGCACTGTCCCCCAGATGATGTCTGATCACCCTGGCCTGTCTTCAGCAAGAATCCTGTTAGGTCAGTTTAGCCAGAA
>NW_007761636.1:0-922 GCF_000696425.1 Galeopterus variegatus
ACTATTGTTGTCATGCAATGTTCATCAAGTAAGTTGTAAGTTGCAAAAATTGTGGATTTTACTATAGAAGGGAAATAAGTTGGGCATTAGACTTGGAGTATCTGGTTTCCTTGATAGTTATATTTCTTATTATAATGGACATTAACATCTTGTGAGCATGATTAGCATAACTCAGTCACATTGAGCCTACTCTACCCTGAGACATTGCAATAAAAATCAGCATTAACTTGAAAATTAAGTAACAGACAACTACAGGTAATATGAACCTGTAAAGTCCAACTTTAGTGCTTAGTTTTTCTCAACAGATGATTTTCTTAGTTGTTGTATTATAACCAATGATATCTTGGTTAATACATTAATACACTTAATATATTATTTATTGTTTGGAATGTTCAAGCTAGAAATATCAACCTACAAATTTAAAAATTGACTACACCATATCTAAGTACTTTGGAAATAATTCCTTTTAACAATTTTTACTTTATTAATGAGAAAATCTTGGAACCCAAAAAGATTAAGTGATTGGCTTAGGATGACACAAGAAGACAAATCAAAAGCTCCTCATTAACTCAATGAAGTAAAGGCAAAAGAAAAAAAGGACTCTAAGAGTTCTTTCTAAGAATTCTAACAGAACTTGTAGAAATAGGCAAACAGTGTTATTTCTTGATACAATTGCAAATAGGTACCACCAAGTAAAATGCAATAATATACAGTTATAAGGTAAAAATACTTCCATAGTGCTAGCAACTAATAAAAACTAAATCATGTTTTCAGTACAAAGCAAAAATATAAAAATAAAAGGTAAGATTTACTGTAGCAAAAATAAAAATCAAACTTGTCTTTTAAACAGAGAACATTTGTAACAAAATAAAGCCATTTGTCTTACTATCCCAAACTAATAACTTTCGAATTCTGTTTAACA
>NW_007761636.1:1667-4000 GCF_000696425.1 Galeopterus variegatus
TAACAAAATAAAGCCATTTGTCTTACTATCCCAAACTAATAACTTTCGAATTCTGTTTAACACTACCATTCATCAACCATATCTATTACAAAGAATAAAACCAAGTTTCAAAAATGCCCTTAATGTGTAAACAATTAACAATAATTAGCATTTTTCTGATACAATAGGTACACAATCCCTACCAGTACTCCAGAAATGCCCAAAATTTTAAAAACAGAATTTTTTCATTACTCATTTGGTAGCATAAACTGAACAAACTGAATTGACATGGCTGACATTTATTTATCCCACAAAGTCTTTATTTATCCCACAAAGTGAAGTTCTCGACTCTTCCTGGTGAATTGCATTTATAAAAAAGTATGCAAATGGGCTGGCTGATTAGCTCAGTAAGTTAGAGCATGATGCTGATAATACTTGATATTCCAGAGTTCAATCCCTGTACTGGCCAGCCACCACAAAAAAAAACCCAAAATATGTACAGTTAAAATAGAAGTTTTCTGACACAAGCAATAAGGTAAATGTTGTATTTGCAGGATTTTCCCATAAATTATCTCTTTATCTCTTCACTCAAGATACAACATAGGCAAGTAATTTGAAAATTTAAGTTTCAATAATGTACTTACACATTTCGGCAAGATATTGGCTTGAGAAAACCAACTTCATTTCCAGTAAAATGTGTTTCATTGCCACTGAAATCCTTACAAGTTATGTTGGGTGCTGGAAAACATGGAACTGAAGGCAGAAAAAAATCAAGAAACCATTTTTTTTCTGTAGAAAAGGTGTTTGTTTTTCCTAAGACTAGCAAAGCACACAAGAAAATATAATGTTATAATAAACCACCTTCCAAAATAATATCTGAAAAGAGACCTTAATTTAGATAGGAAAAGCTACATTATACGTGTTTTTTTATATTCAAGATAAATATAAATATGATATGTAGTTGCTTAATGCAAAAATACAAGAATTGCCATACCGGGTTAGGTTCGTGGCCCATCCAGTTCAATCTCTTGCTGTTAACAAAAGTGACAAGGGAAGAACTGCACAGTATTAGTGCCCTTTACTTCATCTCTAGGATAAAGAAGACTTCTGATGCTTGGAGAAAATCATGTTTAGTGAAAAACCCAGGCACAGAAAGAGAAACACTGCATGTCCTCACTCGTAAGTGAAAGGAAGGGAGGGAGGGAGGGAAGGACTACAATAAAATGTTGAACTTTCAGAAGGAAAAAACAGACCCATAGTTATTAGAGGTGGGAAAGGAGGAGGGAAAGGGGGTTTAAGGAGTTACTGGGTACAGGACACAAAGAATAATTACAATTTGTAATGATGAACTGCTAATATTGAATTGATCATCACATACTGTACACAAATACTGACAGTTAACTCTGTACCCCATAAATATGTATAATCAATTATGTTCCAGTTAAAAAAAATAATTTAAAAAAAAGAATACTTCTCACATTTTTGTTGGTAACTCATTGGGCAATTTATTAAATTATATTAACACAATCTGAGTTATATTTTCAGTATATCAACTATTCTAGATAATGGCTGCTATGAAATTAAGATTCTTTTTATTTATTCTAAATGTATTTGTTTCCTGATTCCATAGAGGGTTTGATGTAGTGTATTATTTCAGCATTTAGCAGTTTTTTTTTTTCCTTTTTGTCTTTTTTCGTGACCGGTAACGGGATCGCAACCCTCAGTATCACGCCCGCACTGCGCTCATCCAGTGAGCAGACTGGTCTCTATATGGGATCCGAACCCTCGGCGGGAGCGCCGCCACGCTCCCAAGCGCTGCACTCTACCGAGTGCGCCACCGGGCCAGCCCAGCATTTAGCAGTTTCGATCTTTACTCTTACCCGATGACATAATAAAAGAAAGTGACACAGAGTTTACTATTTGCCAGGCAGGCACTGTACTGAAGGCTTCATAGCCTCATAGCGTAAAGAACAAGAACTTTGGAACGAGAATGACCTATCCAGGCACTGCCCCTTTCAGAATCTTGGATTCCTTGTAGGTAAAAATAGCACTAAGATTATCTACCTCATAGGACCATTGTGGGGATTAAATGTATAAAAGTACCTAGCACAAGGCACAGCATATAGCAGATATTCAATCAATGTTGGTGCCTTTTTCTCCTTCACCATTACAGACTAAAAGGCACTAACGTTTTCAGCAAATGTTTATCTCTCTGTTTTGCATCAATTACAGAATTTTCTTGGAAAAAATGCAAATAAAACTCTAAGTAAAAACAGACACCCCAGAGTTTTATTATAAAAGAATGATGGTATTTTCTGTCTAGTTTATAATTATCTTAAAAGTCCCCCAAATCA
>NW_007761636.1:4198-5693 GCF_000696425.1 Galeopterus variegatus
AAAGGCACTAACGTTTTCAGCAAATGTTTATCTCTCTGTTTTGCATCAATTACAGAATTTTTTTGGAAAAAATGCAAATAAAACTCTAAGTAAAAACAGACACCCCAGAGTTTTACTATAAAAGAATGATGGTATTTTCTGTCTAGTTTATAATTATCTTAAAAGTCCCCCAAATCATTGTCCTTTTTTAGGCAAGAGTAGTACACTGAGAAAATGATGTCAGGAAAAAATACAATGACTTCTGTACCTGTTTGTTGGGTTATGGATAGTTCAAACTATATCACCTCGTAAATTTTATTAATTGGTTGATTGATTTCATTTAAATTTCTAAATTAAGGTGATTCTTACAATAAAATGCACAGATTCAATACAACTGAGAACCACTTAAATAAAATGAAGGGGAAACACCAAAGTCAAGGGTTCAGATCCCCATACCAGCCAGCAACCAAAAAAAGGGGAAAAAAGCAGGGGGTAGGGATGGAGGGAGAACTGAAGAAATAATCACAGTAGGAAACTAGTCTAAGGAAAGATACTATAACTGAGCCACAAATCTGGCTCAGAGATTCCTGGTAGTTAAGGCAAAATATTTTACATAGTTGTTGTAATATAATTGAAAGAAAGCATACCAATTCGTCTCTGAACTATTGCAGGAACTTGGTTTAGTGCATGATTCAAGGGACACAAAATATAATAGAGAAGGCCCTCACCAAGAACTTTTATAAAACAATAGAGATTTACCACATAGTCATTTCTTACATTGACTCCAGATATAAGGAAAGGCACAATATTACGGTCTACAAAAGAGATGAGACAAAAGTTAACAGAAAATTGTTATGTAGCTGTTTTGCCACCAGCCTTGATACAGAGATAAAATTTATTGACTTTTGTTAATGAATTATTATCATGTCCCTTAGATTATCTCTCTTGAAAATTTTCCATCTTAGGTCATGCTTTTGACTAGAGTTATACTGTAGACAACTAAAAACTAAGGTTAGCAAATGTCTGAAATGCTAACATAAATTCTGTTACTTATGTCACTGAGTGAAAGGAGATCAATATGTTCTAGATCAGTAATACTTAACTGGGGGCAATTTTGCTCCCCAGGGGATATTTGGCAATGCCTGGAGACAATTTTGGTTGTCACCACTGGAGGGACTGCTGCTGGCATCAGGAATACTACTAAACATTCTACAATGCACAAGACGGCCTCCATCAAACAATGAATTATCCACTCCAAAATATCAACAGCACAGAGGGTGAGTAACCCTCAAGATCAGTGGTATTCAAAAAATTTTGAAATTTCACATACTTCCTAAATAAATGTTTTAAAACTATGTATTCCCTCACACATTTAAAATGACATCTAAGATTTTTCATCATGAATTTTATTTTTTTATTTTTTCAGAGCCCCCTCATCTTCAGCCCACTCACTCTGCCCACATGACCCTGTTTTTTTACCCCTCCATTTAACTTTTTACTATTCGAAGTTGTTCAT
>NW_007761636.1:6064-6399 GCF_000696425.1 Galeopterus variegatus
ATGTTTATTTATTTAGTGTTCCTACCCCACTAAAAATATTAAATTTTATAAGACAAGGACTTTTTAATAATTTTTTGCATTGATTTATCTCCTGTGTCTAGTGCAGTGCCTGGTACATACCAAGTGCTCAGGAAATATGGGACCGTGCCTTTTTTCAAAGCAAAAACAACAGATGGCCTAAACGGATAAAAGGTGGCGCCCAAGGGAAGTTAAGTAGGAGGGCTAAGCATAGAGAGGCAAGGCATGTGCACATTTGATCTTTTCAAGAATTGGCCTGGGCCGGCCCGGTGGCGCACTGCTACAGTGCACCGCTTGGGAGCGCAGTGGCGCTCCCG
>NW_007761637.1:0-6399 GCF_000696425.1 Galeopterus variegatus
TTTTTTTTTTTTTTGTCCTTTTTGAGACTGGCCGCACCGCGCTCAGCCAGTGAGCGCTGTGAGCGCACCGGTCATCCCTATATAGGATCCGAACCCGATCTGAACCCGCGGCGGGAGCACTACCGCGCTCCCAGCGCTGCACCCTCCCGAGTGCGCCACGGGCTCGGCCCAATCCCAGAACACTTTTATCTCCCCCCAAAGAAACCCTAAACCCATTAGCAGTCACTCCCCATTCCATTTCCCCTCCCTCCATCCCCTGGAGACCACTAACCTACATTGATTCTGTCCCTGTGAATTTGCCTATTCTGAACGTTTTGTAAACACGGGATCATATAATATGTGGCTTTTTGTATCTGGCTTCTTTCACTTAGCATGTATTCAAGTATCATTCATGTTGTAGCATGTATCAGTACCTACTTTTTATGGCTGATTACTATTTCACTGTATGGATGTGCCATATTTTGTTTATCCATTCATAAACTGATGACATTTGGGTTATTTCCACTTTTTTGGCTCTTATGAATAATGCTGCTATGAACATTTGTGTAAAATTTTTGTGTGAACATATATTTTCTGTTCTCTTTGGTACAAGTATATACCTAGGAGTGGAATTGCTGGGTCAAATTCTAACCCTGTTTAACTTTTGAGGAAGTGCCAGACTATTTTCCAAAGCAACAGCACCATTTTATATTTCCATCAGCAATGTGTGAGGATTCCAGTTTCTCTGCATCCTCACCAACACTAGTTATTGTCCGTCTTTTTTTTTTTTTTTTTTTTAAGATGACCGGTAAGGGGATCTCAACCCTTGACTTGGTGTTGTCAGCACCACGCTCTCCCAAGTGAGCCATGGGCCGGCCCACATTGTCCATCTTTTTTATTATAGCCATCCTAGTGTATGTGAAGTGGTATCTCCTTGTGGTTTTGATGTGTGTTTACCTTTTAACTAGTGATGCTGCCAATGTCTTTTTATGTGCTTATCGGCCATTTATCTTCTTTGGAGAAATATCTATTCAGATCCTTTGCCCATTTTTAAATTGGGTCTTTTTATTGTTGAGTTGTAAAAGTTCTTTATGTTTTAGATACTAGTTCTCTTGTCAGATATATAATTTGTAAATATTTTGTTCCATTCTGTGGGTTGTCTTTTTGTTTTCTTGGCAGTGTCCTTTAAAGGTCAAAAGTTTTATGTTTACTAAGATATAATTTACCCAGCATAAAGCAGCACAAAATTTTCTAGTTTTGGTAAGTCCAATTTGTCAGTTTTTTTCTTTTCTTGCTTGTGCTTTTGGTGTCATCTAAGAAGGCTTTGCCTAATCAGGGGTCATGAAGACTTACTCATATCTTCTAAGCGGTTTTTAGTTTTAGCTTTTACATTAAAGTCTTTGATCCATTTTTAGTTTATTTTTGTATAAATTAAACTAAACTAACACAGTGTGAGGTAGGAATCCAACTTTTACATGTGAATATTCAGTTGTCACAGTACCATTTGCTGAAAAGATTATTCTTTCCCCATTGAATTGTTTTGTCACAAATCAGTTGACCAGGGCTGGCCGGTTAGCTCAGTTGGTTAGAGTGCAGTGTTATAACACCAAGGTCAAGGATTTAGATTCCTGTACCAGCCAGCCACCGAAACACACACCAAAAAGCCAATTGATCATACGTGTAAGAGTTTCTTTTTTTTTAAAAAAAAATTCCGAACCCGGGGCCTTGGTGTTATCAGCACTGCACTCTCCCGAGTGAGCCACGGGCCGGCCCTGTAAGAGTTTCTTTCTGGACTCAATTCTATTTGATTGCTGTATATATCTATCCATATGCCAGTACCACACAGTCTTGATTACTGTAGCTTTGTAGTAAGTTTTTGAATTGGAAAGTTTGAGTCCTCTAACTTTATTCTTTTCTTTTTTTTTTTTTTTGGTTTCCCTAACTTTTTTCTTTTTCTAGATTTGTCTCAAGTAAGCTTTTTGAGGACAATAGAGTGTTGTGGTCCAGATCTGAAGTTCTGAGGTTGCAGATTTGGTTTTGAGTCTGCCATTGACTAACATTTACTTGGAGAAAGTAGAGCATGATAGTTAATTGTTTGGGCTCTGGAGCCAGGCTGCCTGGGTTCAAATTCCAGCTCTGCCAGGTAATAGCTGTGTAATCTCAGGCGAGTTACTTAACTTCTCTGTGCCAAGGTTTCCTCATCCTTAATGAGGGTGTGATAGCAATCACACCCCTTTCACAAAATAATTATGTAAGAAACACTTAGTACAGTGCCTGGTTCACAGAAAGGGCTCAGTAAATGTTAGCAAGAAGTTACTAGAGAGTGAGGTTCACTATGCAGAGGTTCATGGAGTTCACTTATCTGTAAAGTGCAGGAATAATACCTGTTCATTCAGTGAATATTCTGTTCATTTAAAACCTACTATGAACCAGGCCCTCTTTTTGTTGCAAGTGATACAGTGGTAAACAAAATGGTCAGGTTTTTCTTGTGGATTCAGTCCACCAGGGAATCAGACAATTAGCAAATAAATACATAAAATAATATCTAGGGCTGGCTCATGCATCACTTGGGAGAGTGTGGTACTTATAACACCAAGGCCAAGGGTTCGGATCTCTATATAGGGATGACCGGTTAGCTCACTTGGGAGAGCGTGGTGCTGACAACACCAAGTCAAAGGTTAAGGTCCCCTTACCGGTCATCTTTTTTATAAAAAATAAATAAATAAAACAAAATAAAATAATATCTGAGAATAATAAATGCAGTGAAGAAAATAGAATGAGGTGATATGTTAGAAAGTAGGGGGCCACTGTTTTAGCAGGGGTGGTTGCAGAAGGTCTCTCTGAAGAGGCTAGAGCAGAGACCTGAGTGACAAAAATGGAGATCATGAGGAGAGCTAGGGAAAGCACTCCAAGCCAAGGGAACAGCCAGCTCAAAGGCCTGGAAGTAGGAAGGAGGGCCGTGTGTGTAACTGTGAAGAGAGGCTCCTGTGGCTGGAGCAGAGTGAGCGAGAGGGAGGGCGGGAGGAAAGAGGGCAGGAAGACGATGGGGGAAATTGTTAGGGCCTCACGGGCCATGGTGAGGACGTGACTTTTACTCTGAGTGAGATGGAGCCATGATAGGGCTCTGAGCAGAGGAGGGACATAGTCTGACTCAGGCCTCACAGGCACCCTCCTACTGTGCTGGGGCAGGCAGGAGCAGGGAGACAGCAAGGACGGTGCTGCCTTGTCTAGGCAGGAGATAAGGGTGGACAGGACCAGTGTGTTAGTGGCCACTGTTGCCCTGACAGGGAGGAGGTCCCCGCCTGTATTAGTCTGTTTTGTGTTGCTATAACAGAATACCTGAGACTGGGTAATTTATAAAGAACAAAGGTTTATTTGGCTTATGATTCTGGGTCAGCTGCATCTGGTGCGGGCCTCAGGCTGCTTCTATACATGGTGGAAAGCAGCAGGCAGCCGGTGGGTACAAGCAGATCATGTGGTGAGAGGAAGCAAGAGAGAGAGAGGGGAGATGCTAGGATCTTTTAAACAACCAGCTCTTGTGGGAACTAATAGAGAGAGAACTCACTCACTACCTCCACCCCCCAGGGACAGCATTAATCCATTCATAAGGGATCTGCCCCCATGACTCAAACAGCTCCCAACACTGCCACATTGGGGGTCAGCTTTCCACGTGAGTTCTGGGAGGACAGTACATCCAAACTCCATCACTGCCCCTCTAGCACCTGCTCCCCTGTGACTGGGAACCCAGACATAGAACCAGATAAAGTGTAGTCAGCAGAATTGAAAGAATCCTGGCCAAGGCATCCCTTAGGATAAAGGGTCATGCAAAAGTGATTGGACTCATTAAATCCCTCACCCTGGTTCCACAACCCTCCCCCACCCCCTTTTGTGGCCAGAGTGCAGCCGTCTTGGGGATGCCTCCAGGACTTTGCTTGTTCCATTCCTTACGTCTGAAACATCCTTCTCTCTTTCCATCTCCACTCTAAGCTCTGCCTGCCCTTCTCAGCCCAGCCAGGATCCTGGCATTGCTAGGAGGTTGTCCGGAATGCCCCCTCAACCTCTTCCTCAGCTCCTTTTTGTCGAACTGCCTCATCTCACCCTCACCCCCAGCTCCCAGACCCTGAACCTGGCTGTCCTGACTGCGGGGGGTACAGAGTCTAGTTTTTGCAGGGAGCGTGGAAGCCCACCTCAAGAGTGTGACTGGGTGTCCCTGGAGTTGGGTAAGAGGCTGTTAGCAGTTCTGGGTGCCAGGTTCATTTCCACCTTCATAGTTTTGCTCATCCCTGCTGCCCTTCCCTACGCATTCCCCACAAGCAAATTCTGTCCAGAGACCCTGGATCTGGATTCCCCTCATCAAGGAAGACCTCTGACTCCCTTCATGGCACCTAGCCCCTCTCCCAGCCTGACCCATCCCCATCTCAGCCCCAAACCTAGACCATGTTCTCTGGCTGTCCCATGGTGGAGAGTCTGCCCTCCCCACCCAAGCCAGGAAGACAGGCTAAAGGTAGGCTCAAGGCAGAGGGACTCAGAGATCACTTAAGGACACACCTGTGGGAACTTCTTGCCCTCAGCCCTCTGAGGACCTGATTCGCAAGGGCCATCTGACAGGGCTAAAGCCCATGGTGATAGTCACTTTCCAGTCCCCAGTCAACTTCTACCTCTGGAAGATAGAGCAGCTGCAGATCCAGATGGAGGCAGCCCCTTTCCGCAGCAAAGGTGGGGCCTGGCGGACACCTGGAGGGATGATAACCTGGTGTAGGAGCCTCAGGGGGACCCATGACCTGGAGGAGGGCACACAGGGAGGCCTTAGCAGGTTCCACGGTCTCAATGGGGCCACACAAAGACCCCAGTGGAACCAATGGCCTAGAGGGGGGTATGGGGAGTTGTAGGGAGATCCCAGTGTGGTCTGTGGCCTGGAGGGGCCCCTGGGAGGCCCCAGCAGCCTCAGTGCCCACTGCCTACCAGCAGAGTTGTGCATCGCAGAGGAGGTGTGTGTCATGAGCTGGTACACGCCCATGCCCATCAAGAATGGCAGCGTGGTCATGCATGTGGATGTCAGAAGCAATGGCCTAGGGCCCTTCATCCGAAGTAAAAGGTGCCCTTTCCCAAGCCCAGGGTAAGGGGTAGACTCTGGGAGGAATTCCTAACCCCCGGATCTGCAAAGGAGCCAGGGGGAGACCAAAGGGAGGGAATAAGGGGGAGGTGGCTGTGAGCTATGCTAGGAGCTCCCGAAACTGGAACTCTTAACTTTGTCTGCTCTGCACCTGCTGCCAGGTTCCACATGAATATCAACGGCTTCCTGAAGAGAAATCCAAACCACAACACAATCCAATTCACTGTGGGAGAAGAGGTGAGGGGGCCTGGGCAGTGGGGAAGATAGAAGACATCGACTAAAGATAATGGTCTGAGCCCTGGGCTGGAGCCCTGATTACTTCTAGAACAAGCGGCAGATCCCATTTACAGAGCATTTACATCATGCCAGGCCCCAGGTGAAGTGCTTTACTAAATGCACAATCATGTTAAGTCTTCACAATGACTCTGTTAGGGGAAGTGTTCTCCCAAACTCATTTTATTTATTAATTTTTTTTTTCCTTTTTGTCTTTTTTTTGGGACTGGTAATGGGATCACAACCCTCGGTGTCGCGCCCGCACCGCGCTCAACCAGTGAGCGGACCGGTCTCTATATGGGATCCGAACCCTCGGCGGGAGTGCCGCCGCACTCGCAAGTGCCGCACTCTACCGAGTGCGCCACCGGGCCGGCCCACCAAACTCATTTTATTTTATTTTATTTTATTATTTTATTTATTATTTTATTATTTTATTTATTTATTTATTTATTTTTTTAAAAGATGACCGGTAAGGGGATCTTAACCCTTGACTTGGTGTTGTCAGCACCACGCTCACCCAGTGAGCTAACCGGCCATCCCTATATGGGATCCGAACCCATGGCCTTGGTGTTATCAGCACCGCACTCTGCCGAGTGAGCCACGGGCCGGCCCCCAAACTCATTTTAAATAGGAGAAAACCAAGGCCCCAAAGGGATGGAACCATTTTCCAATAATCTCTCAGCATGTACACAAGGAAGGAGACAAGAAACTATGTCTGCTTGACTCCTGTTCTTAATCATGGTGCGTTCATTCATTAGCAGGAATCTACTGAGCACACACCGTGGCATCGTGGGGACACAGTAGTGAACGCACAGACCCATATCCCTACCCTATAGAGCTGACATTCTAGTAGGGGAGACCAACACCAAACCAGTAAACATGAAAATCAAGTAAATTCCGGGCCGGCCCGGTGGCGCACTGCTACAGTGCGCTGCTTGGGAGCGCGGTGGCGCTCCCGCTAAGGGTTCGGATCCCACATGCAGACCGGTTCCCGCTCACTGGCTGAGCGAGGGGCGGACGCGGCACCGAGGGTT
>NW_007761638.1:0-1307 GCF_000696425.1 Galeopterus variegatus
CACTGCTTCGTCACGTGTGCAATAAAGTCAATGTCCAAATCCCTGAAGGAGCCTTTGAACAGCAGAGGGCGCTGTTGCACAGCTTTCGGCTCTGCTGAACGGGAAGGTCGTCAGGGCCAGAGACACTGCAGAAATCCACCAATACCGAAATTTTAGGTGTGCTATCCAATTCTGTAGAGTTTAATGTCGTATTGTGCCTATTTTTGACTTCCAACATAAAAATTTCAGGGGGAATAGATATGTACAATCAATTATGTTTCAGTAAAATATAAATTTTGAAAAATAAAAAATAAAANTAGATATGTACAATCAATTATGTTTCAGTAAAATATAAATTTTGAAAAATAAAAAATAAAAAAATTCAGGGGGAGAAAAGGAGCACATACATCTTGAGTCAGCTTCCCTATCATCTCTTTTCTTTATTTGCACCATGTAAAGACACAAGTCCTTTACCCCATTCTGGACCAAGTACAGGTCAAATGTGGCCATTGCTCTTCCTGACCTCCTCTTTCTCACTTTTTTGCTTCCCCAGCCCAACTGTACATAGTACAAAAATCACCCCACATTTCCCAGGTTCTGGCTGCAGGCAGAGATCCCCAGACAAGACTGCATCATTCCCATTTAGTGTGTGGTTGGCAGAAACCATTGAAAAGATGTTTTTACATGCTCCCTGCATATTGGTTCTGAATGAATTACAGATCCTAGTTTAGTGAGAAAACAGGGAGGCTGTTAAGTACATTTTTAAAACAAACAAACAAACAAACAAACAAAAATCCAGCCTAAAAGATGTGGTGTGGCGGGGGGGGAATCAAACCCACACGGTTGGCTGTTGGGAGTGAAGGGAGTAGATAGAGATTGATAAGAGGCCTCAAAAAAATCAGCCCAGTGCTCACCTGTACAGGCTCAGCACAGTAGAATCCACTCACAAGTACACTTCAAAACCTCCTCTGCTATTATTATTTTTTTTCCTTTTTGTCTTTTTTTTTTACTGACCGGCAACGGGATCGCAACCCTCGGTGTCACGCCTGCACCGCGCTCAGCCAGTGAGCGGGAACCGGTCTCCACATGGGATCCGAACCCTCGGTGGGAGCGCTGCTGCGCTCCCAAGCAGCGCACTCTCCAGTGCGCCACCGGGCCGGCCCCTCTGCTATTATTTTTGACACTTCAGCTCCCTATACAATTATTTATCTGCCTTACATTTGTCTGATTGGTTAGAAAGGAAAATCAAAAGGCCTGATCATTGCAGCATCACTGATTCAATTTGGGGATGCACATTGTTGGCACCCAAAAAGTCCTTCCATAGAAAC
>NW_007761638.1:2273-4882 GCF_000696425.1 Galeopterus variegatus
ATCAAACCCACACGGTTGGCTGTTGGGAGTGAAGGGAGTAGATAGAGATTGATAAGAGGCCTCAAAAAAATCAGCCCAGTGCTCACCTGTACAGGCTCAGCACAGTAGAATCCACTCACAAGTACACTTCAAAACCTCCTCTGCTATTATTTTTTTTTTTCCTTTTTGTCTTTTTTTTTTACTGACCGGCAACGGGATCGCAACCCTCAGTGTCACGCCTGCACCGCGCTCAGCCAGCGAGCGGGAACCGGTCTCCACATGGGATCCGAACCCTCGGTGGGAGCGCTGCTGCGCTCCCAAGCAGCGCACTCTCCAGTGCGCCACCGGGCCGGCCCCTCTGCTATTATTTTTGACACTTCAGCTCCCTATACAATTATTTATCTGCCTTACATTTGTCTGATTGGTTAGAAAGGAAAATCAAAAGGCCTGATCATTGCAGCATCACTGATTCAATTTGGGGATGCACATTGTTGGCACCCAAAAAGTCCTTCCATAGAAACAGCTGGTTTTGGAGTGGGCCTTTCTCCCACAATGTATCATTATTACTCATGTGCAGCTCTGAATCATCCCATCATTTTGAAGAACACTGCTATCAATCCAGCAACTTTCTCAAATGCCCTAAAGTCCAAACATGGTGCGCATGTAATTCACTGAGGCCAAGGTTCAGCTAGAAGCAACTCACCGTCTCACTAGGTATCAAAGACCACCGAAATATTAGAAAGGGAGTGGTCAGTGTGTCCACTTGAAAGCCTCCAAGAGGCCAAACTGACACGTACTTTATCTTCATACTGTCCTGCTAGTCACCGGTCTTCTTCCACCCCGCAGACACTTAAAAGGGTGAGGCAAAGACTATAATCCTTCTTTATGGGCCACATGGCCATCTGCACCACCCCAAACATAGTCTTGTGTGCAAGCCAAATTATTTCTAGGAGCTGGCAGGTTAGCTCAGTTGACTATAGTGGGATGTTATCACACCAAGGTCAAAGGTATGGATCTCCATACCAGCCAGCTGCCAAAAAAAAGAAAAGAAAAGATGATTTAAACATAATGTAGAAAGAGCTTTCATTCATTTAATTTTCTGAACAGACCCCAGAAGGAGGGATTCTTAGTGTGCACATAGTGTTGATGAGCTTCAGTGAGGATCAGGGCTGAACATGAAAGGAGCTACCGTGCTGCAACATTCAGAACTCACTGCAAAGACTTTGGGTAAGCTTTTTGTTTTAAGTTTTTCTAAGGCGAATGAAAAGTATCCTTAAATAAAAAATGTGGATAGAGAAACAGAGAAGGAAAATGACACCCAGGAGTACATACTTCCTGGAGTGACATCTCTCAGTACATTTTTAAGAGTATAAACTATCCTCAATTACTGCATCATACAAAAATTTAATAATAACAATCTCCTATGTGTTTTTCAATATTTTAAACAGCTTTGTCATAACAAGCACTTTCAAGGTTTACAAAAAGCCTTATGGAATATTAATAAAGCCAAATAAATGTAAAAATATATGAAAAGTTGTATCATGAGTGATGTAAGAAACCAAAACTCGAAATCATTTCATGTCCAGAAATTCTATTTTGGCAGAAAATTGTTAAAGTCTTTCACATTAAGGTGTTACTTCTACTAACCTACATTTATCTCTACAAAAATTTAATTCCAATTTATAGAATCAATCACAAGAGATCTACCCAATTTAAAAAAAAATCAGTCACAAGAGATCTATAAGGTGCATATGCAAATATATACATGTTCCTTGCAAAAATATCCATAATCTCCCCACCCCCAAAGTTTCAAAGACTCCATAATCCCAAAGCAGGTAAGAAGAGGGTAAAGCTATGGTGATGGATCCTGCTGTCCACACCGATACCCCACCCACCCCCAAGCTCCACACCTTCCAAATACTTAGAGATTAAGTAAAAGTATAACTTGTTTTCTTTTACTTTAGAGGCATAAAAGAAAAAAACTTTTAAAGAAACATGTCTTACCATATATTAAAAAATTTGGCTGTTTTTATCCAAACTTAGCTATCTTGTTTCAGTGACACAACCCCCATTGTTTTTGGCAGAGAAAAAGTGCAATATTGCAGAAACTACAACTTTTATTTTCTAGGTTTAGTATAACCAGGGCTTGCCATCCCCAGGCACATCAGGACGGCTTACTGGGACATCTGGAACTGGTTAACTTTCCCCCGTGACTTGTAGCATTGTCCTGGAATTTTTCCAGAAATTCTCTGCACTCTAAATCTATTCCTTATATCCTACACACCCAAGTCCCCTTGTTCCACAAAACCTCCAAGTGTAGATGTTTAACTGGGATTCAAACTCAGATAAGCAAAACCCTGTTCAGGAGCATATTGGTGACATCATCACTGTCCTTGGTCTTGATAGTGATGTTTCATGATCCTTACACATCTGGGCAGGCATGTGGAAATGTGGGCATCACTAAACAAATATTAGCACCTTCCACACAATGAGAAAGAGGTCTTTTACAAGGTACTCGACATTTATCTTTCTTACTAGCTGTGAAACCTTGGCTAACTTACCAAACCATGAGAAATTTACTTTCGATGATAAACATGGGGTTAAGCCACCACTTTTTGCAGGATTATTGT
>NW_007761638.1:5782-6399 GCF_000696425.1 Galeopterus variegatus
GTAATTTTTTCTCCTCTTGTAAAATGATTTGCATGGGGAAGTGTATTATAAATACAGATGCTCCTCACCTTAAAATGGGGCTATGTTCCGATTAATCTATAGTAAGTTGAAAATAGTGCAAGTCGAAATGCGTTTAATACACGTACACTTAACCCACTGAACATCATACCTTAGTCCAGCCTACCTTAAATGTGCGCAGAACATTACATTAGCCTACAGTTGGGCAAAATCATCTAACACAAAGCCTGTTTTATAATAAAGTGTTGGGTTAGCTCACTTGGGAGAGCACAGTGCCGGTAACACCAAGGTCAAGAGTTCAGATCCCCTTACTTTCTGGCCAGCCACCAAAAAATAATAATAATTAGGCGTTGATTATTTTGTGTAATTTATTAAATACTGTACTGAAAGTGAAAAACAGAAAGGTTGTATGGG
Source organism: Galeopterus variegatus (assembly GCF_000696425.1). Classification (NCBI taxonomy): domain Eukaryota; kingdom Metazoa; phylum Chordata; class Mammalia; order Dermoptera; family Cynocephalidae; genus Galeopterus; species Galeopterus variegatus. Next base: position 6,215 of record NW_007761638.1, read on the forward strand.
CACTGTAAGTACGGTTCCTACTGAATGTGTATCGCCATCAAAGTTGAAAAATTGTAAATTGAACCAGGGACCACTTGTAATCTAGAACTAGCATGAAATCTGAAAAATTCTTTCTTCCCCAGTTCACTTTAAAGATAAAGAATAATGATGTCCTAATTTCTCATGATCCTCTACAGTTTACAAAG
>NW_007761639.1:0-6399 GCF_000696425.1 Galeopterus variegatus
TGACATTTATTGAGCACTTACTGGGTACTGTGCCAAGTGATCCCCAACCACAGTCTTTGAGATAGGTGCTACTAACATCTCTGTTTCATAGATGAGGACACAGGAAGAGTTGAAGTGATTTGCCCAAGACTACTCAGCCAGCAGGTGACAGAGCTAGAACTCAAGCCAAGAGCCTGAGCTTCTAACAATTACATTTTAACTCTCACAGGAAATTCAGTGTAGGCAGTGCCTGCATCTTTTAAAAATAGGCCTGCATTTGTGTGTGTTCACACCACATGGGTAAGTGTGTGCTCACAGGTAGGTGTGTGTCAGGTAGGTGTGTGCCATTGAATGTATGTGTGAGTACAGGTGTGTGTGTCCACGTGCATGAGTGTGTTTGCATATGGGTAGGTCTGTGGCGGTGTGTAGGTCAGTGTGTGTGTGTAAGTGTGTGTGCAGATGGGTATGGGGGGATAGGTGTGCTCACACGAGTGTGTGTGCATGCACAGGTGGGTGACGTGTATGTGAGAATGTGTGTGCAGGTATGTGTGTGAGTCTGTGTGTGGGGGTAGGAGTGTGTGTACATGTGGTTGTGTGCACAGGTAGGTGTGTGTGTGAACACATGCATGCATAAGTGCAATGCAGAGCTGAGGGTGGTGATGATGGTGCCCAACTGGGGAGATGTGGGAAGGATACCATGGGAGTCTTTGCTGCAGGCAGGTGGCCCAGGATGCCCAACCCACAGGTAAGGCTGGGTGGCATTGTGGTAGAGTCAAGGTGTCTCACCCTGAGGATGTGGCTTCAGCTCCCTGCTAAGCAATCTGGGTCTCAGTTAGAAAACTGGGGGAGGAGTCATTTCTAAGTCCCTTGAGCACCAAGATGTTTGGAGCCAGGGAAAACTGGAAAGCTTTTCTCAGCTGGTGCCTCTCTCTTCTGTGCTCCCCTATCCGAGTGCCACGCTCCTCTCCATCAGCGGTCTGATGTTTTAGCCACCCATCTTCATAAGGACCCTGAAGGGCGGATGTTTTCCCCACTTCCCTGAAGAAGACGCTGAGGTTCAGAGCGGTGCGGTGACGTACCCAGTTCACACAGGACTGCACAGCCTCCGCTGGGAAGCCTGAGCAGTGAGGATGTCTGGGGAGTCATGCGCCCATGAGGACGTGAGCTTCCTGGAGGCAGGCCTGGCTCTGCCCTGTTCAGCAGTTCAGTTTCCCAGTGTTGAGCAAATGCTCTGATCATTAAGGGGGTAGCTCACCCTGTGCTGCTAGAGAACCTGTACATGGCTGCTTATGAACCCATAAAAGTTTCCAAAGATGTAGCTCGAGGACACTGTGCCTTAAGCCCAAGTTCTCTGTAATGGCGAGCTTTGGATAGGCCCACGGGAGCAGGGTCTGCAGGCAGAAATCCTTGTCAGCACCTTCAAACTCCTCCCTTAAGTGGCCTTTCCTCCAGATGTGAAAGGCGACCGCCCTGTTGATGAAGAGGTGTCCAATGGAGGTCTGAGGTCAGGCCATCGGTCTGCAGCATACCTGGAAATAGGGGGGTTGGGTGCCAGCTGTGTCACCAATGGTCACATGACCCTGAATGAGTCATTTTCCCATTGGGAGTCTGATCTTCCCTATACCCTGGGGGCTTGGATAGACAGAGTTCTCTGAATGACACTTGAGGTGAATCTAACAGGGCAATAGAAGTGTCCAGACCCTGAGAACAGGAGCAGCTGAATAATTCGCAGGGCTCAGGGGCAGTGAAAAGACAAGGCCCCTTGTTCAAATATTCAAGAATTTCAAGAAGGCCGCAGCAGAGCGTTAAGCCGAGCGTGGGCTCTGCATGGCCCCCGTCACACGCCCATGAGGCCGGCTCTGGACATGCCCTCCCAGCGACAGGCAGCCAGCGATGGTCAGCGGGCCACACTCCCTTTTCCCTCCCCTCTTCTGGGGTAGGCTGAGTCATTCCAAAACCAAAACTCTAAAGACAAAGACAAGCGCTGGTTTGAACCCTCTGCTGTTTGGAAAACAAAACTCTTCTCTCTTTTTTTTTTTTTTTGGCGGCTGGCCTGTACAAAGATCCAAACCTTGCTGTTATAAGGCTATGCTCTAACCCACCCGACCTAACAAAACTCTTCTGGTTAAAGAAAAAATAATGTGTAGATGCAACCTCCACAGATAATTCTCCTCAAGGTTCGCTTGCAGCAGGGGCAAGACTTTGTCTGAATCCCTCTGAATGTGCTGCAGCCCCGCGGGCCAGGGTCCTGGGTTCAGGTCCTGCCTGGGGCATTTCCTTCTCCAAGGCTCAGGGTTCTCATATGCAAAATTGATGGGGGGCTGGGCAGAGGCAGACCAGGCTGTGATCTCGTCCCCAAAGTATCCGTCCTCTTCAGTGGATGTTAGCCTGATGTTTTATCAATATACCAATTCATACAAAATCCTCATTAAATTCATTAAAGCCTTTTATCATATTTTTTCCCAACTGGTGCCCCAGGTGGGAGTTTATGACATTTTCAAGATTAAAAATGGATCAAAGTAATCATCAATGTGAGTGTGGAAAGCCATCAGTCCAGGATTAGACACATGAATTTGGGTTTCCACACAATGCAAGGCTATGGAGCTGCTGTAAATTGTGTAAAACAATTAATGGTACAGAAAGATGCTAGAGATATATGGACTAGTAAGTAAAATACGTTTAGAATGGTGTGTATAGCATAATTCTACTTCGGAGAGAAAACACTTATACAACATTTATAAATTTCCACCGTATATAGCAAACCCCAAATCGAAGGGTCTTCATAAGGTTCATAGAAAGATTCATGTTATCTCTCAGTTCTATTTTTTACTCAAACTTTTTCAAGTACTCTCATACTAAACATGATTATTTCTGGGTGGTGGGATTATATGCTTTTTATTTATTCCTTATCTAAATTTTCCACCACGGAGGGCCGGACAGTTAGCTCAGCGAGTTAGAGCATGGGGTTGATAACACCAAGGTCCAGGGTTCGATCCCTATGCCGGCTGCCAAAAAAAGACAAATAAATTTTCCACCATAAATGTGTTATTTTTGAAATGAGCAAAAATGATCAGTGTTTACTTATTTTATGAGAAGCTGGGCCCTGCTGGATTTTTTCATCTCGGCTTGACATTTGGTTGTTCTCTTTCCTGACCTGCTTTGAGACTGGATGGGGACAGGGGCAACTCTTTATGGAGAGGGGGGTGGGCTGTTAAATAGCTTGATCTCATTTATGGGGTTCCCGCACACACCTCAGCTTGTCTCGATGGCCCCTGGCATTTACAGGGCACCTGTTGCCACAGACTTCAGGCCAGTCTTGCAAACCCCATGGCGTGACACGCTCCAGCCACTGGCCCGAGGCCCCCCCACTCTGGGACTGGGGAGACAGCCCAGCCCCCCACTGGGCCCTCCACCTGAAAGAGATTAGCAGGGACCACCAGAAGCCTGCAATCCTAATAGCAGGGATTTTGTTTCTTGTTTCCTTCGACGAGTTCCTCCAGGTGTGTCTAGTGATTAGCTGGGGACTGGGCGGTTGGTCACTGTGCCACCATTGTGTCCCCTATCCTGTTTCCTTGACACGTGGCCTCTGGGAACGACCCCAAATAAAAATGGCGAGAGCAGACTGCCAACTGGCGGGACCATTTATGGGCGGACATGGAACACACCCAGAGGGATTTACGGCTCCACCTGGCACCCCAGTGCTCAGGCACTCACTGGTCTCTTTTAAGGTGGGGTGACACCTCAGTGACGTGGACCTGGCTGTGTGATGCTTTTATTTTTTTTCTTTTGGTGGGGTTGGGTTTTGCTTTCCTGCAGGATGGTCTCAGCTAAATCCTCCCTGATTGCCACCAAGCGGTGAATGAGATGGTCTGCTGCACAGGCAGCTGGCCACCAAGCCAGCAGCGAAAGGCGGGACGCTTCCCGGCATCTTGGGTTTCTCGTGTTGCCTGTTCCCCGGGTACGGATGACGCTGTTTTTCTGGTAAACATGCCTCCCACCACCCCCACCGCTAAGGAAGGCTTTTTCTGAGCAATGGAAGAGACCAAGAAAAGGTGAAACAGAAATGGGGGTGCCTGTGTGGGTGGAAGGTCCAGTCTACGTCCCCCTGCCCTGGAATTTGGACTTTTTCTAACTCCACAGTCACAACAGGTTTAAGAAGCAGGAAAAGAAAGAGAGAAAGGAGAAAAGACAAAATGCAGGGACGAGAGAGACACTTGGAGCTGCTCCCGGCTTCCAACCCACCCCTTGTCCCTTCTTGCCGGAGCTAGATGGAAGCCTGGAGAGCCCACGGATCCTGAGTCTTAAGCTGAGGCCCATAATCAGGCATCAGGGGGCTGAGAAGCGCTCAGACCAGCACGAAGAATCGTCTGGACGTATTCACCACTTCCTTCAGGTTCTCAAAGGCACATTGTGCTTCATTAGGGTTCAGAATCACTGATCCAGTTCATTCCCATATTATATATGGGGAAACTGAGGCATGTAGTGGGGTGACCATCCCCAATGGTGGATAAGTGGCAGAGCCAGGACCACACATCCCGCATCAGGTTAGGCATCACTGGGGGCTGGCATCAAGCCAGAGGCCATGCCCTGCTCAATAAAAGTAAAAATAAGAAAATAAATAAATAAATAAATAAAAATAATAAGAGCAGCTGCTATGCGTCAGTTACTGCTCGGAGCATTTTTACATGTAATAATTCCTTAATTCTCGAAACAGCCCTATGAGGTAATTTAATATTACTATCCCCATTTTACATATGAGAAGACTGAAGCATACACCCAGGCAGTCTAGCTGTAGAGACTGTACTTTTAACCACATCGTAGGTGCTCGAGTGAGCAAGGTTGAGGCCACAGGAAGAATTTGTACGTGCTTTCAAGTTTCAAAATCTGGTTCTGCTATTTACTTGGGAATGTTTCTTCTCTTCTCTGAGCCTCAGTTTCCTTACCTGGAAAAAGGGTGCCATCATTCCTGCCTCTCCAGTGTGTTAGAAGAATTGAAAGAAATAAAGTAGAGCAGGCCCATGGGAAGTCCTTAAAAGTGGACTCTCGAGCTGAATTAAATGAAAGCAAGGCATTACCAGTGTTTGTCCCCACAGCCAGAGTGGCGCCCAGGACAAGTCAGGTCAGGCACAGAGGAAACAGAGAGATGTGACTGGAGAGGTTAGAAAGTAGGGGGTGGTCTCACCTTAGGGGACACTGTCTCCTGGCGGGTTTTGAGCAAAGAAACAGTAGGATTTGATCATGTCTCTGCAAAGACACCTACCCAGGGACCGTGATCTGCACGGTCCTACCCACAGGCTGTTGCTACTTCGCAGATCCCTCTTGCAGTTGTCATCCAAGCAGGACTCTGTTCTGGCATCTCAGCGGGCATTTCCTGCACTCTCAGATTGAGTAGCACCTGATCGCCAAGGTGGAAGAGCCCATTTTTGTTGGTGGTGTCCCTCTTTCTTCAGCCAGCCACCCTCTTGCCAACCCACAGGTACCAGCCTGTTAGTGGCCCCAGTCCCCCCAAAGAAACCTGGAAATGAAGAAGTGACAAGCTAGATAAGATCCAAACATCAGGCCTTGGCACGATGTTATTCTGTAGGCTCTATCCAGATCTAAGGTTAGGGCAGGTCACAGATTTTAACAATTTGGTGCTTGGTTCTGCTTAGAGCATTAAAGGTAGGACCAGCCTGGCCCTTCCAGAACTCCCTGGCACCCAGCAATCCCACTGCTCTCAAGGCAGACCATTTCATGCCAGACATTCCTTCTAGACCGCATTAGTTATCACCCTTTACAGGCAAGGATGCTGAGGCACGCGGTTCTTCTGAACATGCAGTGGAAATCTATTTTCTACTCATCTGGTCCCTTTAATCCAAGATCCCCAGAGAATAAATTTGGTTTTGAGTTATTCTTTGTATCTCCTGCCACAAAACTTAGCACATAGTAAGAGGGCAATAATTTTAATTGAGTAAATTATTCATTTCTTGATAAAACTGAAGTTTTTACAGCACCTGAAGGTTGGTGGAGTGCTTCAACACACATCAACCACTTTGAGCCTCCCATTAACCCAAGAGGAAGATGGGGCAGGGGCAATGTACCCATTCTATAAATGAGGAAACTGAGGCCCACAGACATAAGTGACGTGCCCAGGAAACGAAGCCAGTGAGTGAGGGAATTGGGCCTGGCACTGTCTTCCATAGTTCCCACGCCACTCTCCTGCCCACCTGCTCACCCTCTCTGTTTTAAACATCACTATGTGGATGGCTTTTTGTTAGACACCATGTTACTTTCCTAGGGTTGCCATAACAAAGCACCACAGTCTGGGTGCTGAAACAGCAGAAACTTATTGTCTCAACAGCTCCGCAGGCTAGAGGTTTGAAGTCCAGGTGTGGTGGGGCCATGCTCCCTCTGAAGGTGCTGGAGAATTCTTCCCTGCCT
>NW_007761640.1:0-543 GCF_000696425.1 Galeopterus variegatus
AAAAGAACACCAGTAAAAGTAACTATGTTAGTAAATAGAGTATAAATACATAAAAAACAGCATAAATGCATTTTTTTGTAACTCTTTTTGTTCTATCAAATTTAAAAGAATGCAGCATAAAGCAACTATTACAAATCTGTGGTGATGGGCATATGATGTTTAAGGACACAACAATAACAGCAATGAATGCTTAAAGGAGGGGGGGAGGGAAAAGCACTGGTATCACAGGCAGAATTAGTGCTCCTAATTAGAGAAGATGTTTGCAAAGTGCCTGGCACTTGGGTAGATATTTTAACCCCCACCTACGTGACTTACGAAACAGCACAGACTGTGACTCATAGTTCTTGCCTTCATTATTTGCAATGTCTGAAACTACAGTATTCATCTCTTTGGATTGTTTTTCTCATGAAAAAACCCTGAGAAGGGACTTTCAAAGATAGTCTGTTCAAACAGTTATTAACTTAATATGAATAACTTTGTTTAAAAAATGACTTAGAAAAGCCCCATAGAAATGAGGCAAAAAATGGGGAACATGTGTTTTGG
>NW_007761640.1:5943-6399 GCF_000696425.1 Galeopterus variegatus
TTTAAATTACAAGCACGGTGGTCTCCATTATAACTATATTCAGTTTCCCTTTAACACCTTCCATAATCTGATGACAAGAAAGTAAAACTTATTATTACAAGTTATAAGTTGTAACACCAATAGCATGGGATTAGTATTTGTACCAAAGTATCAGTACAGCATGTGGCTTTTGGTATGTGACTCGTGATATGGTAAATGCATTTCATTTTCAATTTCTATCACCAAAGGATATCAAAATCAGTTTGCATTAATGGGTGAAGGATGATAGTACACATTCATTGTCTTGCCCCAGCGTGATGTCAACTTTCTTGCTCTTTGTCACAGTATTGTCCATAAATATGTGATAAGCAGTTGATTATTGAGGGTATCAAAATAACCAATGAAGATATTTCATGTCAATACAGTCACGCATCCCTTAATGACAGAATATTTTCTGAAAAATGTGTCATGTTTTTA
>NW_007761641.1:0-214 GCF_000696425.1 Galeopterus variegatus
AGTGTATAGAAGTGAAACTGATTTTTGCATGTTGATTTTGTATCTTGCAGTCTTACTGCATACATCTATTAGCTCTAACAGTTTTTTTTTTGTTTTTTTTTTTCCTTTTTGTCTTTTATTTTTTTCGTGTCCGGCAACGGATCGCAACCCTCTGTGTCGCGCCTGTACCGGACCGGGACCAGCAAGGGGATCGCAACGCTCGGTGTCACGCCCG
>NW_007761641.1:5665-6399 GCF_000696425.1 Galeopterus variegatus
AGACTAATACAATTCCCTTCTCATTCCCTTTTTTTGTATATTTTATAAACATTTTCTTTATGGTTACCATGGGGATTACATTTAACATCCTAAAGGTTTTTTTTGTTTTTTTTTTCTTTTTTGTCTTTTTTCGTGACCGGTAATGGGATCACAACCCTTGGTGTCGTGCCCGCACCGCGCTCAACCAGTGAGCGGACCGGTCTCTATATGGGATCCGAACCCTCAGCGGGAGCGCCGCCACACTCCCAAGCGCCGCACTCTACCGAGTGCGCCACCGGGCCGGCCCAACATCTTAAAGTTTTGATACCAACTAAAGAATTGATACCAACTTAACTTCAATTACATACAAAAACTATACTCCTATAAAGCTCCACACCCCTTCTCCAGCCCCTGTGTAGACCACAGGTATGTAGGGCAATGTACCTGTTCTGTGCCCATGGGGATCCTGTGCCCTCATACTTGCCTACCTCCACTTCACCCTTCAGCTTTAAAGGCCTTTTCTTCTAAGGAATGTTTTAGTGAGAATAGGGTGCAACAATGATGCTTTAGTAGTGATTCTGAAGGAAAAGACAAAGGAAAAAGCATTTCCAGCTCCCTGGGAGGGCTCACTGGCTTGCCGTTGGAGAAAGCTTCTTAAGGCCTTGCAGAGATGCTCTGTCCCGTGATGATACCGGCGCAGGCCACACCGAGCCCTGTGTCCCTGCATCTGCACCGCTGAGCAGAGTTGCAGAGCC
>NW_007761642.1:0-1731 GCF_000696425.1 Galeopterus variegatus
GGTGTACTACATTTTATACTATTCCATACATTTAGACACCCACTAGTTCTCTCTCTCTCTCTCTCTCGCTCACTCGCTGGCCAGTTTGGGAATCCAAACCTCTTGACCTTGACCTTGGTGTTATCAACACTCTACATTCTCTTTCTTATCACTTTTTTCCCTCTTACTCAGCAAATGTGGTGCATACATCAAAACAAGCTAGGTTATGCTGCTAGAACAAAAGCCCAAATACGAGTGGTTGAAGTTAGGAAGGGTTTTTACTTTTTGCTCACACTACACATACAATCATGGATTGACATGGCATTCTGCTTATCATAATCGCACAGCAATGAGGCTGATGGAGCTCCTCCCATGTTAAACATTTCTGTTAGCCATGCTAGTGATAAAAGAGGGAGCTCTGAAGATAGCATCTTGGTGCATTGCCTAGTGATGACACATACCACTGATCTCAAGTTTCATTTGCCAGAACTATTTTCAAGTTTCCACCCAATCCCAGGAAGCCTAAAAGAGAAATTTTATCTTGTATGTGTGCAGATGCTCTTTGGCTTATGATGCAGTTACATTTGGATAAACCCAACATAAATTGAAAATATTATAAATCAAAAATGAATTTAATACACCTAATATACCAAACACCATCAGTTAGCCTAGCCTGCCTTAAATATGCTCAGGATGCTTACATTAGTCTAAAATTGGGGAAAATCATCTAACACAAAACTTATTTTATAATAAAATGTTGAATATCTCATGTAATTTATTTAATACTGTACTGAGAGTGAAAAACAGAATGGGTTTATGATTACCTGATTGCTTTCACACCAATGTAGAGTTTTAAAAAATTGTTTAAGTCAAGCCATTATGAGTCGGGGACCATCTGTATGTGGAAGGTGGAGTCGAGAAACACTCTGTGAGAAGCAGTTCTGAGTAACACAAAACTGGTCTTTGTTATGTTTTCTTTTCTTTTCTTTTTTTGGAATCCTCTTCTTAGCACAATCACATTTTTTCTATTTTTTTCTTATTTTAACTTCTCAATATACATTGTAGTTGATTTTCGTGACCCTTTCCCTGTTCCTCTCCCCCCATCCCTCTCTCCACCCATATCACATCTGTGCACTTGTCTTAACAAGTTCAAATAATTGTTGTGATTGTTGTGTTTTCTGCCCCACACCCTTTATTTGTTTGTGTGTTTATTTATTTATTTTAGCTCCCACAAATAAGTGAGAACATGTGGTATTTCTATTTCTGTGCCTGACATGTTTCACTTAATAAAATTTTCTCTAAGTCCATCAATGTAGTTTGCGAATGGCAGTATTTCATTCTTTTTTATAGCAGAGTAGTATTACATTGTGTAGATATACCACAGTTTCCTTATCCACTCATCTGATGAAGGACATTTGGGCTGTTTCCAACTCTTGACTATTGTAAAAGGTGCTGCAATAAACACTGGAATACAGGTATTCCCACCGCATGATGATTTCCTTGCCTCTGGGTATATTCCCAACAGAGGAATAGCTGGGTCATATGGTAGACCTATCTGTAATTGTTTGAGGAACCTCCATACCATTTTCCATAAAGGCTGCACCATTTTGCAGTCCCACCAACAGTGTATGAGAGAGTTCCTTTTTTTTTCATGACCTCTCCAGCACTTATCATTCTCAGCCTTTTGGATTTTAGCCATCCTGACTGAAGTGAGATGGTATCTCAAAGTGGTCTTGATTTGCATTCCCTGGT
>NW_007761642.1:6198-6399 GCF_000696425.1 Galeopterus variegatus
TGGTGTTATCAACACTCTACATTCTCTTTCTTATCACTTTTTTCCCTCTTACTCAGCAAATATGGTGCATACATCAAAACAAGCTAGGTTATGCTGCTAGAACAAAAGCCCAAATACGAGCGGTTGAAGTTAGGAAGGGATTTTACTTTTTGCTCACACTACACATACAATCATGGATTGACATGGCATTCTGCTTATCAT
>NW_007761643.1:0-337 GCF_000696425.1 Galeopterus variegatus
ATTAAAAGCCGTAGCAAGTCTACATTTTATATTTTTCCCTTAACGATTTTTTCAAGGCACCGTAGAGCCAGGCAATGATGGAAACTCTGTTTTGTTTTGTTTTGTTTTTTCTTCTTCAGTTTGCCGTGTGAATGTATTTGCGGCCTGGAAACCAGAGGAAGTGAAACACCATAAACCTAAACACGTAAGCTGCATGGAGTCGATGTTTCTGCATTTCAAGTTAGACTCAACAAGATGTTAATTGTGACTCCAAAGTGCTACAGTGCGCCGCCGAGGGTTCAGATCCCACATACAGACCGGCCACTCACTGGCTGAGCAGAGGTGCGGGCGCAACACC
>NW_007761643.1:3739-3983 GCF_000696425.1 Galeopterus variegatus
TGCATTTCCAGCCCAATTCACTGAAACGCTGCATGTGTGCGCGATAGGATTGCCCTGCTTGGGGGATCTGTCCCGAGGCAGTGAGCCCAGACGCCTGGGTACCAGGTGTGCTCTCTGCTCCAGCCGTGAGGGTGCAGCTGACCGAGCTGCTCCCTGTGGACCGGGAGGGAAGGACAGAAGACAATACAGGGAGATGCTTCCAAACACAGCACTTTGAAAAATACAAGCATTTAGATGTTGCAGG
>NW_007761643.1:6176-6399 GCF_000696425.1 Galeopterus variegatus
CCATGGAGGATTCTCATACAGCAGAAAGTTGTGTGGGGTGTGTGTGCATGTTTAAATAAAAATCCTTGAGGCTGTATGGCGTTCTGGTGCTTAATTGCAAGGGGTCAGGAATGGACGGTTATTTAGATAATAGCTAAGTAACTACTCTGGAAAAGCCATCCGCAAATGTGAGGCTTTCCCCCAATTTTCTGAGCAATGCTATTAAAATCCCAGGTTGTGCTTC
>NW_007761644.1:0-447 GCF_000696425.1 Galeopterus variegatus
CTTTGTGTGATATTGATGTGTCATTGTAGGTTCATCAACTGTATTGTTACCACACTGGTGCCGTATTTTGGAAGTGGTGGCAACTGCATATGTGGGAGCAGGGGGTATCTGGGAAACCTCTGTACCTTCTGCTCAATTTTGCCATGAACCTAAAACTGCTATAAAGTCTACTAAAAAATCAGAAAGTGAAATTTTTAAAAGTTATCATCGATAATACTGTAGAGAAATATGAAATATTTAGGGATAAATCAAAAGTTCAATATCTGTATTCTGAAAACAACAAAACATTCCTAAGAAAAAGTAAAGAACTAAGTTTATCCAAAGATATACCCTGTTCATGAACTGAATGATCAATATCAATAAATCAATTTTCCACTAATTGACCGATAGGTTCAAATCAATTATTTCAGTTAAAATCAAGCAGGGTTTTGGTAGAAACTCACAAAT